>NC_085995.1:28576160-28877232 GCF_030014385.1 Trichomycterus rosablanca
TTCTGATTACTAGTCCAGTACCTTAACCACACGCTTGCTTTGCTGTCGAGTCTGATTGCTCATTTACAACCCCAAGTTTCTTACATTTACTTTGACTTTTATTTGATTGCAGACAGGATGAACCTGATATATTTAATGTTTTGTCTGGTCAACTTTATTTCATTTATTGATAAACATCCATTCCTGCATTTCAGGCCTGCAACACATTCCCAAAAAAAGTTGGGACAGTAAAGCATTTACTACTTTGTAATGTTGCCATTCCTTTTCACCACACTTAAAAAAACGTTTTGGCACCAAGGAGACCAAGTGATTTAGTGTTTCAGCTTTTATTTTGTCCCATTCTTCCTGCAAACACGTCTTAAGATGTGCAACAGTACGGGGTCGTCGTTGTAACATTTTTCCTTTCAAAATTCTCCACACATTCTCTATTGGGGACAGATCAGGACTGCAGGCAGACCAGTCCAGTACCTGTACCCTCTTCTTCTGCAGCCATGCCTTTGTAATGTGTGTAGCATGTGGTTTTGCATTGTCCTGTTAAAAAATACATGGACGTCCCTGGAAAAGATGATGTCTTGCAGGCAACATATGTTGCTCTAAGATGTTGCTCAATGTACTTTTCTGCATTAATGCTGCCATCACAGAAGTGTAAATGACCTTTGCCAAGGGCATGACAGACTTTGGCTTTTGGACTTGCTGATAAGGGTCTGGATGGTCCTTTTCGTCTTTGGTCCGGAGCACACGGTGTCCATTTTTTCCAAAAGAGACCTGGAATGTTGATTCATCTGACCACAATACATGTTTTCACTGTGTGATGGTCCATGCCAGATGTCGCAGAACTAAGAGAAGTCATCGAGGGAGAAATATGCAAATCCTTTCCAATCTTTCTTTAAGGTACATTGTTTTTAAACATTTCAATAATTTTCTCACGCATTTGTTGACAAACTGGAGATCCTCTGATCATCTTTGCTCATCAAAGGCTTTTGTACCAAATCATGATTACAATCACCTGTTGACATCACCTGTTTGGAATCACATTATATTTTAGTTTTTTCACTTCATTACTAGCTCTAATTTGCCCCCGTACCAACTTTTTTTGGAATGTGTTGCAGGCCTAAAATGCAGGAATAGAGGTATATTAACAACATGGCCGCCCATGACCCTGTCGCCGGTTTACCACTGTTCCTTTCTTGGACCACTTTTGATAGATACTGACCACTGCAGACCGGGAACACCCCACAAGAGCTGCAGTTTTGGAGATGCTCTGACCCAGTCGTCTAGCCATCACAATTTGGCCCTTGTCAAACTCCCTTAAATCCTCACGCTTGCCCATTTTTCCTGCTTCTAACATCAACTTTGAGGATAAAATGTTCACCTGCTGCCTAATATATCCTACCTACTAACAGGTGCCATGATGAAGAGATAATCAGTGTTATTCACTTCATAATGTTATGCTTTGTCGATGTATAAATACTAAAGTATATATAGACAATGCATGATTGTTGTTACTTTGATGCTATTAAAAACTTGCTAAGTGACCTAATAAGACATTAAAACATACTGTTTGTTTTTATAATGCCATGTTATCCATTGAAGTTGCCATTTGGAAGTTGGATGTTTGAGGTTAATGATTTTTTGTAGTGTTCTTCCTCTTGCCAACTGGTCAGCTCTTTCATTTCTAAAACATCATACTGCTCATTATGTAAAGAACAACTAAACAGTAATTAGGAAATTCTTTTAATTGTGAATGCAGTTCTATAAGAACTTACACTTCTTGACCCAAACTACAGAACAAAAGGAAAACCATTTTTGCAAGATACAGTAAATGAAATTCATCTGCTGAACTTCAGTGGTGAACATCACTAGGCACCCAAGGAAAAGCTCAGAGAGAATTTTATTTTTCACTTACAAAACTTTTGCTTTATTGGCGGAGCTCTGACCTTTTTAGCCCTTTGATTTTCTCCTTGAGCTCTTCTTTTCCATCCAAAAATGCCTTGCATCTTTGGGCAAAATTATTTAGTGTTTCATGTTCTCTGAACTCTGAAGAAAGTGACCCAATGTCTTGCCCTTGTGCAGCAGTGGTGACTTCTACTACTACTTTAGTACAAAAGGGACCACAGAAAAAAAATGTAAATGATCAACAGATCATTCAGTCATCCAGCAATGGAATGCTGGGAGTTGAATTTTGCACCAAAATAAGCCAACAGGATAGTGCTCAGTCATTTAACAACTGGTCCTATAGGTTTGTTTGAACTCACACATATTTAA
Organism: Trichomycterus rosablanca; assembly: GCF_030014385.1. Classification (NCBI taxonomy): domain Eukaryota; kingdom Metazoa; phylum Chordata; class Actinopteri; order Siluriformes; family Trichomycteridae; genus Trichomycterus; species Trichomycterus rosablanca. The sequence continues at coordinate 28,578,426 of NC_085995.1, forward strand.
GCGATCACATATTGTCCCAAATTGTTTTTAATAATTTCCATTGGGATAAATGAAGTATCTATCTATTGGTCTCTGTTCCTTATAGAGGATAAAACATAAGACACTAACACATGAACTATGCTAACCGCTATGCAAAATGCTAATTGCTTATATTAATCTAAATACACATAAAACATGACTTTAAACCATCCTCTACCCAAAGCTAAATGCTGAAGGCTAACTGTCACGAGTACCAACTCTCTCCCTGCCTCTAACAATATGGACTACAATTCCCATGCTCCCACAAACTCTCATGTGACTATCACTACCTGATCCTGATCGGTCCTCACGCTCACCATCTCCAGAGTTTTGATTCACTTCAGCAGTGTTCAATTCCATGAAGCTTATATAAACACTTCTGTTTGTCTGTCTCGTTGCGAAGTATTGCTGACTCTGTTTGCGTGCATACCGAGCGGTCCTTATTTCTGAATCTAGTCGTTACCGTGTATGACCCTTTTTGTCTTCTGTTTACTGTTTTTGCCTGTGCCCTTTGGTTTTCTCTGGCTGTCTGTTTATCCTCTGGTTTTGGACTCTGCCTGACTTTGTACACTGTTTTTGGATTGCCCTTTTGATATTAAACTTTCCTTGATATATATTCCATGAGCGTCTGGTTGGTTTCTGCCTCGTGACACTAACACAAATACTAATGCTAAACATGAGCTAAGCTACAACATAAAACAAGACTTGATTCTCTAAATATGAATCCTAAACAAGATACATGCACTAGAATACAAGACATGGTTCTCTAAACAGGATTCCTAAACACTATACAGTACATTAACAAGAATACAATACAATACATGATTCTCCATACAAGACATGGACCAATCATCAAACAAGAAAACCAAAAGCCACCTCTGCAGCAACCTCCAAAGTAAACAACAAAACAGCCTCCACTAAACCCTGGTTCTTGAACCAGTTCTGTTTAGGTTTCTTCGAACCTTCGTGTTTTTTAGAGAACCGACCTGCGTTTCCACCAGTTTTTGGGAACCAAGCCTGCGTCATCAACGGTGGGCGTTACACAATGAATGTAAAGAGTAGTAACATGATGGCGGAGCGTGTAGATTACCTGCAAGCATTTGTGCTGTTGTTACAGATGTTCGTTTTTATGCAAAAAGCATCAATCAACTATTGGTGATAAGAAGACGTAGACGTGTTTGTCGCAGCAGTTGTTGTTTTCTTTAGTTCATTAACGTGAGAAGCGTTTTGCACTTCGCTCTCACCGCGACCCTCAGCGCAAATAGCCGATTTGCTCAGTGCTCAGCTTTAGCGATAAAATATCACTAAAATTCCACGACACGGACATACATTTGTGTGAAACAACCATCAAATCCACTCTAAAAGATCCACATGTATCTGTGTTTAGCTGTATTTGATTCACTGTGTGGTGGTAGTACAGCTTCAAACGCTAGACAGTATTTTGTACTGTCCGGTCACTTTTACCATGTCATGTCACACAGTTCATCTTTTTGAAAATATCAGCGAATAGCAGCGGCAAACTGGCTCAAATTGTCTTTAAAGGGTGTCTTTAAAAGATAAAAGTTTAGCACCAAAGCTGTTTAGCAGATTCTCATATGAAAGCACCAAAACCTCTACACTGTGACACGCCCACAGAAGACGTCACGGTTTGCGCTGAAAAACCAAGTATTCTGCTGTGCCAGATTGGAACACTAGTTCGCGAACCGGAACGGAAAAGGGGTAAGAATGATGCACAGCACAGACCTGATATACATGAGCATTCTTTCCATTAGGTTTAGCTGTGGATCATTACCTCAACTGTTTAATCATAATGAAGAGGTGTCGACTTGACATCAAACCATGTGCTCCCAAAGACTGGGGGCATGGAGAAGCTGGATTCATGTCAAAATCTAGAGAGTGATTGGTAAATTAGTGAACAAAAGTATGACTCCTTTTTGTCAAACGGATGCTGACAAGTGGTGATTGACACAATAGACAAAGAAAATGCTACTTTTGCTACAAGAACAGGCCTATTTGAATTTTATGTTCTTTTGTTTGAATTTTGTTATGCTAGACTTACATTGCTCTTCTTGTCTTGTCTATATAGATGAGTAGGAAACTTTTGAAGAGCGTCAGATGCTGCAGTGTCTAGGGCATATCGTTTTACATAATTGTATAATGACAGTCAGAAAAATTTGCAACAGCCAGTGAGTAAAAGATACAAAATATTTTCTGAAGTTTTTTTGGGTTTAGCTTCTTATTACAGGAAACTTGTGTAAGATTGTGGTAGCCTTAAAAGACCTCATAAGCTGACAGAGAGGTAGATTAAGATGGTATATGGTAAACAATGTCAAGCTGCTTTTGATGAATTGAAAACACAAATAACTACAACCCCATGTTGGCTTTCCCAGCCCCAGATAAATCATTTCAGCTTGATATAGATGCCAGTGATGTGGGCATTGGGGGAGTACTGTCTCACACAGTAGATTGAAAAAAACATGAGTGGTAGCCTATAAGCAAGGTTGTGAGAAACTATGCTACCAGTGGAAGAAGTGGAAGAAGTTGGTGACAGTGGTCATGTTTATGATGCAGTTTCAGGCATTATATTCTGGCGAGACAGTTTAGATCAAGGACAGACCACAGCTCACTAAAATGGCTTCATAATTTTGATCAGCCTGAAAGCCAGATTGCACAGGGGCTGGAGTACGGTAGCTGGCTTCTTTTAATTATGACATGGTTCACCGCTCAGGAAAAATTACAGCAATGTAGAGGCCATATCACATGACCCCCTGACCAGCTATGGTGGGGCAGAAATATAGGATCTCTGAACCATGTTCGAAGATGCTAATCAAGGGAACTGGAATGAGCTTTTACAGTATGCCATTAAGCTTATACTTACTACATACAGACTGCCATTAAGTTTATACTTACGACACTGTTTTTAAAATGGAGTTCGTGCTGTAGCGGTCACAAAATCCTATAGTTCACTACTTGGATGGGTATGTAGATGAGTTGGAATGGAGACACATCAGTTTGCACTGCTATTTACAGACATCATTAGCTTGCATCCTAGGGCTATAAGCAATTTTCTGATTTAAAGATACTAGGGTCAAAATATGAGATCAGTAAAAAGGTGGTAATGTCTCATATTTTGCAGGCATTATAGTGAAGAAAAATGCGCAAAAAAGTAAGTGAACATTTGTAATTACCAGAATTTCTGCATTTTGTGTGTATTTTTGAATAAATCACAATTAGACAAACACAGTCTAACTAAATTAATAGAAAACCAACACAAACAGTTATACATGCGCTACGAAAGATCTTCAAAAAGTTTCCGCACTTTTATATTTTGGTTGGAAACAGTGAGGGTGGGAGGAGTAGTAATTGGTCGTGACTTATAGTCCGCATTTAGCGCCATCTGATTTCCACCTTTTTGGACGCTCAAAGAAGCTTTAAAGGAAAAAAGATTTTCAGGTGATGATGATGTGAAAGCAGCGGTGCATCAGTGGCTACGTGCTTAACCAAAATAATTTTTTGCTGATGGCATTAAAAAGTTGGTATGATGCTGGAAAAAATGCTTTGGAAGGTGACTATGTAGAAAAGTAATGTAATTTGTTTTTGAAATTTTTAATAAATAGAGTTTTAAATAAGTGTGGAAACTTTAAAAAAAAATTTTTGACATACACTTATCAAAAAAGTACCTGAAACATTATCTGTGTGTATGTCTAAAATATTTGATAATAATAAAAATAAACATTTATTTAAAAAGTGCCTTTTATGACACCTAAGGGCACTGTAAAATAAAAATAAATAATTAAAAGAAAACAATAAAAAAAAATAAGAATTACAAATAAGAATACACATTTACAAACATGGAAACACTATACATGTGGCACAGTTCTGGGTCACGCAAAAGCCAGATGGAAAAGATGGAAGGGTTTTGAACACGGCTGCAGATGAACAAGCACGTAACTCCATAGGGAGACTATTGCACATTTTGGTGCCAACGACACTGAATGCCCTGTCACCAGATGTATGTAATTTAGAGGGCGGAACTTTGAGCAGATGCAAGGTGGAGGAGCGAAGAGACCGAGCTGGAGAGTATGATGTAAGCCACCTAGTCAGAGAATCAAACCCAGTTCCTTCTTGCTGTGGGATGTAAGCACGACTTGCAGAAATCATTAAAATCCCTTTACCGCCATAATATACACGTTCCTTACACAAGTTAAACATTTGCCTTTGAACCGTTTCTTTGTTTTGTACATGCAGAGCACAGTTTTTACCTCATCCTACTTTCTTTGTTCTCTCAAACTTTACAGCTGCACAAATTTCTTCTACAGGGGCTCAGACTTGAGGTAAGATGTGAGTTCATAATACAAGGGCACTGGTGAGGTCACCCTTAAGTAAAGCAGTCACAGCGGGCAGCAGGAAGACACTGCTGAGTAGACAGAGAAGAATAAAGCTTTCCTGAGTTTTTCCTCCTGTTGTGTGTATGAACCAGTTGACAGAATCGAAAGTGGAGATTTGATTTGAAATTCAGCTCATCAGGGTGGCTGCAGGGATGAAACACTGGGCAATATCAAGGCTCCACGTGTTCCAGCTTCAAAGAGTCTAATTTTCTATTGGGAGGGAATTGTAATACATGGCTTTGAGCTTATAGCCTGATATCGACCAAACTGCATATCCCTTACAACTTTTTCTTCTTCATTGGTGTTTAGGTGCATCACAGAAAAAGCAATCAGCTTTTCAGTTTACTGCACAACATTTAAAGTTTAAATTAAATTAGATTAGAGCTTATGTTACCTAAGTTATCTAAGCAAACAGTATTGATTAAGCTTTTTTTCTTAAAATGTTTACATTCCAGTAAGTGGCATCTTAACCCTCATGGACTGTGATGTTTGGTTTTGAGAAATATTATTGTTGAACTGGTTCATAATTCTGTCAAGAAGTTTGGTACAGTGATGAGTCATTTTTGGCTGGCAAAGACTGAGCCTTTGGTGGATACTCATTTAATATCCAATCATTATACCCTCACCAGGTACCAATTCACCTGCTTATTGTGGAATTTCATTTTCAAAATGAGTTACAAAAACAACCAAGTTGTTTAGGCAAACATTAAGGGTCAATTCTTTGTACTTTTTACAATCATAGTTTCTTGTTTTTATTACATTTTTTTTACATTGTTTTTATTTAATATACAATACTGTGCAAAGATTTTATGCTGGTGTTGAAAAAATATTTTAAAAATTGAAGTGTTAATAGTTTATTTTTTGTCAGATAACAAAAAGCAAAATGAATAAACAAAGACAAATCTAAATCAAATGAATAGTAGGCGTGACCACTTTGCCACTTCAGACAGCATCAATTCTTCTAGATACACTTGCACACAGTTTTGGAAGTTTGTTCCAAATATCTTGGAGAGCTAACCAATGACTTCTGTGGATGTAGACTTTCTCAAATCCTTCTGTCTCTTCATGTAATCCAAGACAGACTTGATGATGTTGAAATCAGGGCTCTGTGGGGGTCATATACTCACTTCCAGGACTCCTTGTTTCTTCTTCATACTGAAGATAGTTCTTAATGACATTGGCTGTATGTTTGGGATCTTGTCTTGCTGCAGAATGAATTTGGAGCCAAACAGTCACCTCTTAACAGGCCCTGATGTTACTTAATGATAGATAAGTATCTGCCTGTATTTCTAAGCATTGAGGACACTATTAATCCTGACCAAATCCCCAATCAATTTGCTGAAATGCAGCCCCAAACTTGTAGGGAACCTCCACCATGCTTTACTGTTGCCTGCAGTTATCATTATTGTACCGCTCTCCAGTCTTTCAGCAAACAAACTGCCTTCTGTTACAGCCAAATATTTCAACAGAGCACCCGTTGCCATTTTTGCACCCCATTTTCTATGTTTGCATGCATAGTTCTTGTTTAGTATAACAGTTTTTGGTTAATCATACGCCTGACAATGAAGAGTGGTCACACCAAATATTGATTTGATTTAGATTTATCTTTTGTTCATTCACTTGCATTTGTTAATTGACAGATATATTTTATTTTTCTAACTGTAACCCTCATACTTCTTTGTCCCAACAGGAAGTTATTCATAGCTTTTTTGTAGCTTTTGTAAACACAGAATAACAGAAATTACATATACTGGGTCAGAAATACAGTATATTTAATTGACCCTTAGTATGTGATTACATGCCCTTAAGTCTTTTTACCTCATTTTTATATCTCTAAGACAAATTAGTGCTCTTTTGACATAATCAAACCTTTTTTATGCATTCTAAACAGAAACAAATCTGAAATCAGAAGTTTTGGGGTAACAAGGATCCCATTAAACCTGACAAAAATAGCCTTTTATTGTGAGTACACCAACAGCCAAACATGGAAATGGTAATAGGATGGTGTTGAGTGAGTTAGAGTTATTAAATTAATAATGAAATCCACTCTTTATCAAAGGATTCTTAGGGAAAATGTAATGTTATCTTTCTGTGAGCTGAAGATGAGATGTAATTGTGCAAAGTAGCAGGACAATGATTCAAGTCCATATGTGGATGGCTAACAATACTGAATTAAAGCTTTTGAGTGGGTGGCATGGTGGCTTGGTGGGTAGCACTGTCGCCTCACGGCAAGAAGGTCCTAGTTTCGATTCCCTGGTGGGGCGGTCCGGGTCCTTTCTGTGTGGTGTGCATGTTCTCCCTGTGTCTTCGTGGGTTTCCTTCCACAGTACAAAGACATGCAGTCAGGTTAACTGGAGATACAAATTTTTCCCTAGGTATGAGTTTGTGTATGTATAAGTATGTTTGCAGTGTGATGGACTGGTGACCTGTCCAGGGTGTTTCCTGCCTTTCGCCCAGTAAATTGTACCCACTGCGAACCTGAAGGATAAACCAGTGCTAAAACAGAGACTGAATAAAGCTTTGTGGCAAAGCCAACATACATATAATGAAGGGAGCAAATTCAGCAATTCATATTGTTAGTATTAATGCAAAGAAGACTGGCCTCAGTTTTCAAATTCAATATTCAACACAGCTTTTTGTATGGCCCTTTAACAAATGCACATACTTATGCTGGATCCTCTCTTTAGTGCTGTGAGAGCCATGCAGAATTGGGACAAGCAGATGCCAGAGTTGTTAAGAGCGTTGATGACTCATCAGAGAACCATCAGGCGTGGGACCAGGCTTAGAAGAAATTAGCTGATAAAGGGCAAACAGTTACACCAAAAGCATCATAACTCCATAACCTAGGGCTGATATAAGTGTATTTTTCCACTGTCTGACAGCCACTGTATGACTTGGATTGTAGAGATTAACATTCTTTTCGGTTACTGAATGTGTATTACATTAGATTAGAAGATATACCTGTCAAGTGTTATGGGTTACCACTAAGATGATTTCTTCCCTTTGTTGTGGTCTAAAAGTCATGAATAACTGTATATAAGTTTATGCTCAAAGCATACCAACAAAAAGTTTAGTTTCACAAAATGCTTGTGCATCATCACAGGAACACTAGGATCATTAGCCTATTTAGCTCTACCCAGCACAACTACTTAGTTTTGCAGACTTAAGCCCATTGGGTTATTTTATATGCAGACTAAAGCCTAGTGCACACTATGCACTTTCTCAGTTGCCAACACAGCATAGCTTGTTTATTTTATTATTCATGACCCATGGTCACCTGAAGCATATTTCTCTCTTGTTGCTGCCGCCACACCCACACTGATCCAGGAGGGCCAAGGCTGTCACCCTTCCCCTCAGACATGCACAGCTGCCACTCACCTGCTTGGAGTGGGGTCTCACAGGGCTCAATATGGAATGTGGGGAGCCACGCACTACCATCCGTGATCAGCCACCCCCTGTGCAGGTGCCTTATAACCGGTCAGCAGAGGTCATAATTGCCCCAGCGACAAGAAACCTGTTTTAGCCATTGTTCTTTACTGTACAGACACACAGCCAATCGTGAGTCTGTGTAGATTCCCGGTCAGCTGATAGCAAATGTAATATCCAAACTTGAGATCTCAGCACTGGTAGGCTAGTGAGTTTTAATGCTGCCCCACCCTAGCGACATTTGTTTCACTAATTTAAGCTGTACCTTAGGTGTGTGTGAGTGCAAAATATTGCACAAACTAAATTTATTAATACAAAACACAGATAAGAGCTGTAAACAAGACACTCTGGACAGCAATATCTGGCAAAATGCAGTACATTGTAATAACCCTGTTCCTGTTCCTATTCTTGTTTGCTGCCCAAAAACTGCTCCATTATAAATGTTGTGAGCTGTGGTCCAGTCAGTGTTTTCAAAATGGGTATAAAACCCCTGTCCTGTATCTATTTTTAGTTATGTGTTTGTTGTGGTCCTGGGAGAGTCCTGACCATTGAAGAACAGGGTGAAAGGGGGCTAACAAAGCATGCAGAGAAACAGATGGACTACAGTCAGTAATTGTAAACCTACAAAGTGCTTCTATATGGTAAGTGAAGCCGATAAAATGGACAATGTGTGTAGAAACAAGGAGGTGGTTTTAATGTTATGGCTAATCGTTGTACACCGTAGTACAATAGATAAAAATTACAGTGGTTAAAAAGTAAAGATCCTGACACAGTGAAAAGCTGACAATGGAACTGTTGACAGTCAAGCAGGCTTTACGTTGCTATAAGCCTAGAAATGCAAGAAAAGTCCTTGCCAGTTTTGCAGAAAGCATGGCAAAGAGTCTTGGCTTCTAGACACTATCAAAAAAATATTCTATGCTATAGAGAACCATTCAGCATTTCTCCTTGATTGCTAGCATCACAAGTTTTTACTCATCTTTAGATCTGGTATCCATTTGTCTGACTCCTAACCATTATATAGAAGAGCTTTCTCTCTGGTTCCTCTGCACTTTGTGCAGAGAGGTGATTCTTTCAACGCTGCAGTGGCAATGACCTGCAGGTCAGGTAGCTTCCTGAGAGAACCTGCTGCAGATAAATGAAGACTCAATCTCCAGCTTTATCTAAAATATACATTACAAACACTTAGAAAGTAGCAGAAAAGACCATGACTGTGTGGGGAGTTTGCAACCATTACAAATAAAAGAGTGTAGGACCCTCTGAATAAAAGTGCAACTCATTTAAAGATCTTGGGCATAACTGTGTAGTATGTACACACTTGACCATGTGACCTTTCCATTCCAAATCCACTGTTTCTGGAGTGAATATATAATACATTGTGCCCTTTTATTCGAGGGAGCATTTGTGAGGTCAGATACAAATGCAGGATTTAAAGGCATGGCAAAGCAGACCACAGTTCCTCCACATCACACACAGACTGTATTTCATTGTGTTGATTGAGAATGACAATAAACTTGAACTAAAGTTGGAACGGGGGCAGATCATTTATTTTATATCATTAATTATACGCCTGTCATATTCCAGCAACGGGCATTGCTGAAACACCTGAACTTCTAATTTGGGGTGTCTACATACGGTATGCGTGGCCATATAATGTAATAAGATAATGATAATCAAGACACAGGTCTCTGTGTGTTTATGTGTTCATTTGCTTCTATAATGCAGTGTTGTTTAAGTAAACATGTAAGACTGGCTTCTGGCTTCAGTCAGTCCTTATGCCGTGTGGATGAGGGCATTGTTTTTAAAGAGGCAAATCTTATTAGGAAATAAATGTTACTTTATGTTTATTAAGCTGGAAGCACTTCTGTAAGACGCTCTGGATAAAAGCATCTGCTAAATGCTAAAAATATAAATGTACATGTAAATTTAAGTGATCATTGACAATAATATGTCAATAACAAGTCAATATATGGAACAGTGGTAGCCTAGTGGGTAGTGTGTTAGAGCGTGGGTAGAGCTGGGTTTAAATCCCAGCTCTGCCATGCAGCCACTGTTGGGCCCTTAAGCAAGGCCCTTAACCCTGTCAGCTTCAGGGCACCGTACAATAGCTTACCCTGAGCTAAAAAAGCATTTTATTGTACTATACACATGTATATGTATATATGACAAATACAGGCATTCCATCTGCCCTAGATTATTATTTATTTGTAGTGACCCTTTCTTTTAAGGAAGCAGGTAAATTCAAACCAAACCAGCATAATTTCCCACACAGCATGTTTTAGAAAACCAAAATGTTTACTTTTTTCCTTTATTAATGTCTATTTATATACATATGTATCCTTTTTGCTAGTTAAACAGGGATTCTGATATTCTAACCAATATACCACAGTTTCCTGATAACATCTGGTGTATCCTAAAAGGGTAGAGACATCATGTCTGTGTACTTGTCCATGGGCTAGTGTAATAGACCGCTGCACCACCCAAACTGCCGAAATAAAACTTATGTACAGGATATAACTTTTTAAATAAAACAGAATATATAATTCAGAATATAATTATGTCAATTTGTGCAGCAAGCTTATTAGAATTTGACTTTAAGCTGACCTCTAACAGCTCTCCAAAAAGACAAAGAAGATCGATTTGATTTGTAAATGGCACAGTGAATGCCAGCTGGTGTGTGTCTTACTCACCATGCACATGGGCAATGCTGACATTTCATCTGTGGTTGTTTGAAAGATTGAATTATCATATTTTAGGTCATTGTTATATGATGGGTTTTATTAAAAACTGCCTTATAGATTACTGAGGAGGGAATCTACAGATGGGTACTAGGTACTGATACTGATACCTTATATAAATATAAAATTGATGGATTCCATTTATTGTTTGTTTCACATCCTTCTGGTTCCTTACTGTTGTCATTAAAATTAGACAAACCCACAAGGGCCTTTAGACTCTTTTTAGACCCTAACTAAACTGGCTTTAAATTTTCATGAAATTATGGAATAATAATTATATACTATTCGCCAAAAGTATGTACTGTAGATTAACGCCCATGATTTTGAAATAGAATGTTCAATAGGATGTCCAAACTTCATTTTGTACAAGTACAAATGCTAACTGCTACTGATGTATCCAAACAAAAACAAAAGGAAAATAGCCATAATGTACTCAACTTTAAATTCTCCAGGCAGCATTTTCACTACTAAACAATTTACAGTCTAATTTATGCTGCCCTGTTGATTCTTGGGAGTTTTACAAACTCCTTTAAGGGAAAAATATGATTTTTATACAGCTATTAAACAACTCTTTTCAAAATGTAACAGTTTCTCTTAAAATGATTTCTAAATATCTACTTTTTTTTATTATTGCAGTGGTAAATTATGTTTACTCACTACTGCTGGGATTAAGGTTAATACATAAATAAATAAATAAAATGATAATTTTACATGCTTTAGCCACCTCATTTTGATTGGTTATGTGGACAGTCTCTTCAATAATAATGTACCTTAAAAAAGGCCTAGGACTTTTAAATGTATTTTCATACAGGTGTTGACTATTAACAGATGAGATGTGATTAGTGCTGATCCTACAATTACAAAATAAAATGAAAATAAAAATAAAATAAATAAATTTTGTTATAATATAAATATTAGAAACATGCTGAAAAGTGTTTGACAGTCCACATTAAACTTTAAATTACCATTTAAAACTGGCACCTTAAAAGCTGACTGAAACTTGCTTCTGATCACATAGACAACGGAAATACAGGCTCTTCTTTACTGCATGACAGACTCTCAGCCAACAGCAGTGTTAAGCTCAATTGAATGTAAAATGTAACTGTAACCAACTTCTTATAAAAAGAGTAAACAAAGGAAACAAAGAACAGTCGGGACCATCAGTCCAACTGGCGCCACCTGTACACTGGCTTAGTTCCCCAGAAAGTGAACTGGCATCAGTCCAGAGGAAAACCAGACAGGACCATTACAGAATCTGCTCCCAAAGGAATGGGTCCTAAAGTTCCTAACTGTCAAAAAGAATTCTGTGGGTAATTCTCTGGAAGCCAAATGCCCTACTATCTGATGTGGAAAAGGTGAGCTGCAGAGATGTCTAGGCAAAAAGGTCCATTTCATTGCATGTCATCAGTGTGACACTAACCGAAATCTGCATTTTTGGCTTAAATGATTGAATTGAGTGATTAAATAACTGAACTAACAAGACAGATGAATACAGCTCTGTGATTTGATTCCAAAGAGTGATTTGTTTGAACAAAGTTATTCATATGTTTTTGGCGAGTTGATTGTGCTCTGAATCACTCTGACACTTTGACACAATACTGTGAAAAAATGGGGGAGGGTGGATTGATTTCATGTGTATTGCAGTGGGTCTGAAAGGCTTTTAGGGGTGAAAAGACACAAATGTAACAGAAAGAGCTGTTCCTTATTCCTGGACATCAACCTCCAACCCAAGACTTCTTTTGATGACTCCCAGATCAGGTGTTGTCCTGGATAACCATCTGACCTTCCACCCTCATGTAGCCAACATGACAAGATCATGCCGGTTTCTCCTCTACAACATCAAGAATATTCGCCCATTGCTCTACATGGAAGCCTCTCAGATTCTTGTCCAGTCACTCATAATCTCACGGTTGGACTACTGCAACTCCCTCCTGGCAGGTACACCTACAGGGGTTGGACAAAATAACTGAAACACCTGTCATTTTAGTGTGGGAGGTTTCATGGCTAAATTGGACCAGTCTGGTGGCCAATCTTCATTAATTGCACATTGCACCAGTAAGAGCAGAGTGTGAAGGTTCAATTAGCAGGGTAAGAGCACAGTTTTGCTCAAAATATTGCAATGCACACAACATTATGGGTGACATACCAGAGTTCAAAAGAGGACAAATTGTTGGTGCACGTCTTGCTGGCGCATCTGTGACCAAGACAGCAAGTCTTTGTGATGTATCAAGAGCCACGGTATCCAGGGTAATGTCAGCATACCACCAAGAAGGACAAACCACATCCAACAGGATTAACTGTGGACGCAAGAGGAAGCTGTCTGAAAGGGATGTTCGGGTGCTAACCCGGATTGTATCCAAAAAACATAAAACCACGGCTGCCCAAATCACGGCAGAATTAAATGTGCACCTCAACTCTCCTGTTTCCACCAGAACTGTCCGTCGGGAGCTCCACAGGGTCAATATACACGGCCGGGCTGCTATAGCCAAACCTTTGGTCACTCGTGCCAATGCCAAACGTCGGTTTCAATGGTGCAAGGAGCGCAAATCTTGGGCTGTGGACAATGTGAAACATGTATTGTTCTCTGATGAGTCCACCTTTACTGTTTTCCCCACATCCGGGAGAGTTACGGTGTGGAGAAGCCCCAAAAAAGCGTACCACCCAGACTGTTGCATGCCCAGAGTGAAGCATGGGGGTGGATCAGTGATGGTTTGGGCTGCCATATCATGGCATTCCCTTGGCCCAATACTTGTGCTAGATGGGCGCGTCACTGCCAAGGACTACCGAACCATTCTGGAGGACCATGTGCATCCAATGGCGGTGCCGTGTATCAGGATGACAATGCACCAATACACACAGCAAGACTGGTGAAAGATTGGTTTGATGAACATGAAAGTGAAGTTGAACATCTCCCATGGCCTGCACAGTCACCAGATCTAAATATTATTGAGCCACTTTGGGGTGTTTTGGAGAAGCGAGTCAGGAAACGTTTTCCTCCACCAGCATCACGTAGTGACCTGGCCACTATCCTGCAAGAAGAATGGCTTAAAATCCCTCTGACCACTGTGCAGGACTTGTATATGTCATTTCCAAGACGAATTGACGCTGTATTGGCCGCAAAAGGAGGCCCTACACCATACTAATAAATTATTGTGGTCTAAAACCAGGTGTTTCAGTTATTTTGTCCAACCCCTGTATGTCGACTGTTAAACCCTTACAACTCATCCAAAATGCAGCCGCTCGCCTGGTTTTTAACCAACCTAAACACTGCCACATCACCGCACTGCTGCGTTCTCTTCACTGGCTTCCTGTAGCTGCACGCATTCGGTTTAAACACTGATGCTCGCCTACAAAGCCAAAACTGGACCAGCCCCAAGCTACCTTTGAGGTCTAATAAAACCTTGCTCTGTACCACGCAACCTCCAAGCAATTAGTCTTGCTCAACTTGATCCTCCACCCAGAACTCGAGGAAGGAAGACAAGCATCAAAGCTATTCTCTGTACTTGCACCCAAGTGGTGGAACGAGCTTCCCTTGTCTGTCCGAACATCTGAGTTTCTCACTGTTTTCAAAACCCACCTCTTTATTAAGCACTTAAGCTGACATGCACTTACTAATGCTCTTATTTATTTCTTGCATATATATTTTGGACTTTTGTCTTTTTAAACTAAAGTAAGGTAATGTTCACTATGGAAGCACTTTTGTAAGTCGCTCTGGACAAGAGCATCTGCTAAATGCCAAAAATGTAAATGTTAATGTATTATATAATGACATCATAAAATACAAATAATTAATGTAAATTTGTAAATAGATATTCTTTTTTTTCTGTTTGAAAGGTTTGGAAACCATATTGGTGTCTAAATGTCTCCAAGCCTTTCAAACATACAATAATGCCCATAGTTTTGGAATATGTCATACACGCTCAAAGTCCGGTATCCATAAACATTTGGCCATAGTGTATTTTAACTCCTCCGAATATTAGTGTCTAACGAATACAAATGAGTAAAAAATTAAGTGTTTTTAATAGTTGTAGGGCTACAACAAACCACCAGAAAAAGCATTTATATGCCTTAGAATAGATTCTACAAGTCTGTAAAACGGAGGGATGAAACAACAGTCTGCCCAAAATCAACATAAAAATGTACATCCTTTTCATTTATATCAGAAAAATCAGTGACCTCTTGTCATCCTAGAATTTCTCAAGCAATCAGGTGATCAGTCAGAACAACTCAAAGCATCCCAGCAAAGACACGTGACTCATCACATGAGTCTTCTTTATAGAAGCTTTTTGCCATCAATTTCTCAGTAGTTCACTGGGACTGCTAAATGTTCAAATTCATGCCACGGAGAATGGTAGTATGCTAATTTCTTAACAGGTCTATGCAATACTCCTTTTTAACGGCATGTAATATTGCACATGTTTATCCATTTTTTTTATGTTTGCATTTCATTTCTCACCCATCTGGAGTAAATCAGGATTACACATACTATGTTTATGTATCTTAATGAGCATCATTTATACATTTCCATACAATGCAGACCATCTTTTGTTTGATAATTTAATTTTTGCATGGAAAATACACTGCTCAAAAAAATTAAGGGAACACTTAATGATCACTGTATAACACAAAGTCAGTTAAACTTCAGTGATGTCAATCTGCCCAGTTAGGAAGCATAAGCAATTGTGAACCAAGTTCACCTGCTTTGGTGCAAATGAAAATGTCAACAGGTGCATTGGAGAAGCAACAGCAAGACAACCCCCAAAAAGGGAATGGTTTTGCAGGTTGTGGCCACAGACAAATACTCTCTCCTTATCCGTCCTGACTGATTCATTTTGCTAGTGTCCTTGCCACTACTGGTAGCATGAGGTGGTACCTCTAGCTCCTCCAGGATGGCACATCCATACTGTACGTGCCCCCTTTCCAATTTCCTCTGTTTTTGCTTATTTGTCCGACTTTTATGTTTCAGATCATCAAACTATTTTAGTAAAAAGTACTTGCCCACTTAGCCACTAAATACACCAGTTAACCAAATTAAATTCACAACTGGGTTCAGTTTCACTTGACACACCCAAGTTTGATTACTGCCAGACCTGTTAAATTTAAAAAAATCACTTTAACAGAAGCTAACAATGTAAAGCAGGTTAGAAAGCTTTAAAAAGCAGCACATGAAGACACAAATTCAATGAAATCTGCCAGCCTAGAAAGTATTTTTTGATGCATTTCCCCCCAATTTATTCATGTCCATTTACCCAATTTTTATTTCCGCCTCTATGACTGCAGACCTACCTCAGTGCATGACTGAGTAGACCCCCCCCTCCGACGCGTGCATTATCCGACCTGTTTTTTCACCTGCATGAGGCGGGTTCAAATGTGGATCTGTATTGCATGCGGAGATTTGCATTATCCCCAGTCTCACTGTGCAGACACCACTGATCAGCCAGCAGAAGTCTGCAGAAGCCGTTTGACATCCCTCCCAAACATTGTTCATGTAGGCACCCAGAAGGCTGTTAGGACAGCTACGAGTTGAACTCATGAGCTTCAGATAAATAGCATCTACAAGTCAGCCAGCGTACCAACATTTTACCATGAACACATTGAGGAAGTCACGAAAGAGCATTTAAAAACTGCAGACCTCACTTGCTTCATTTAATCTCAAGGTAAATGATTTCACACCAAGAAAGACACTGGGCAAAAATGTCATCCATGGGAGAGGTGCAGTGTGCAAACAACTGCTGACCAAAAAGAACTGCTGACCAAAAAGAACCGCTGACCAAAAAGAACTGCTGACCAAAAAGAACCACTGACCAAAAAGAACTGCTGACCAAAAAGAACCGCTAACCAAAAGCTTGTCTCACAAGTTTAGATGACCCCCAAGACTTTTGGAATAATATTCAATGGACTCATGAGTCAAGATAGGAAGACATGGGTTCCTGTTACATCTGGCATAAAGCTAACACTACATTCCACCGTAAGAACATCATACCAACAGTCAAACATGATAGTGGTATTGTGATGGCGCTTCTTTGCTTCTGCAGGACCTGGATGACGTGTCGTAATTGATAGAACCATGAATTCTGCATGTATGTATGAAAATCTTAAACAAGAATGTTCCCATCAGTTTATGAAGCTCAAGGGAAGTTTTGCAGCAGGACAGTGATCTGAAGCATACAAACAAGTGCACCTCTGAATGGCTAAAAAGACACCAAATTAAAATCAAAGTTTTGGATTGGCTGAGTCAAAGTCCTAAATAAATCACATTAAGATGCTGTGGCAAGATCTTAAACGGCCAGTTTAGCCTATTTAAAACAATTCTGCAAAGAAAAGTGGGTGAAATTTCTTCACAGCAATGTAAAAGACTCATCACAAGTTATTGCTAATGTTTGATTGCAGTTGTTATTACCAAGGGTGGCACAACCAGATATTAGGTTTAGAGGGGCAATAATTTTTTCACATGGGTAATATACACCGATCAGTCATAGCATTAAAACCACCTACTTGTTTCTGCACTTACTGTCCATTTTATCAGCTCCACTTACCATATAGAAGCATTTTGTAGTTCTACAATTACTGACTGTAGTCCATCTGTTTCTCTGCATGCTTTGTTAGCCCTCTTTCATGCTGTTCTTTAATGGTCAGGACTCTCCCAGAGCAGGTATTATTTGGGTGGTGGATCATTCTCAGCACTGCAGTGACACTGACATGGTGGTGGTGTGTTAGTGTGTGTTGTGCTGGTATGAGTGGATAAGACAGCAATGCTGATGGAGTTTTTAAACACCTCACTGTCACTGCTGGACTGAGAATAGTCCACCAACCAAAAATATCCAGCCAACAGCACCCCGTGGGTAGCGTCCTGTGAGCACTGATGAAGGTCTAGAAGATGACCAACTCAAACATCAGCAATAGATGAGCGATTGCCTCTGACTTTACATCTACAAGGTGGACTAACTAGGTAGGAGTGTCTAATAGAGTGGACAGTAAGTGGACACTGTGTTTAAAAACTCCAGCAGCATTGCTGAATCTAAACCACTCATACCAGCACAACACACCACCACCATGTCATTGTCACTGCAGTGCTAAGAATGGTCCACCACCTAAATAATACCTGCTTTGTGGTGGTCCTGACCATTGAAGAACAAGGTGAAAGAAGGCTAAAAAAGGATGTAGAGAAACCGATGGACTACAGTCAGTAATTGTAGAACTACAAAGTGCTTCTATATGGTAAATGGAGCTGATAAAATGGACAGTGAATGTAGAAACAAGGAGGTGGTTTTAATGTTATGGCTGATTAGTGTAGGTTTTGTATATATATTTATCTTTAAACACTGCATTTTGTGTTTACTTGTGTTGTCTTTATATTACATTAAAATAGTTGGAAGAACTGAAATTTTAAATGTGACTCTACAATACTTTTTCACAGCAATTTTACTGACTCATCTGCACCTCATAGAGTGTTAATTTGCTCCAGTTTATCACAGTTTCTTTTTGTCTGTTACAACGGCAGGTGGACCTATTACAGCTACCCATGTTCCAGCAGCTCTAATTCATGACTGACCTTGTTTTTTGTGGTTCTAGGTATCATGTTTCATACAAATCCCCTCTTATATTAGCAAAGTGAGAGTTCTGACCGGTTCTGATGCTGTCTTCATTCCTTGTCCTTGATTTTTGTGCAGTTTATTACGTAGAAAAATTTATCATGTCTGTGTTATTCACACTTGTGTTCTGCCCACTCACCCAGCCTATTGTTACAGAATGCCAGAACAGTTGAGAACACAGCAACACCTCATTCGCCAGGCACAACATTGCAAGCCTGCCAGTCGAATAGCCCTGTATGATGGTAGTCACCCATGGATTGGCGATTTTTTATTTCAGTGCAAGCTCTACCTCCAGTCTCTTAGTGACCCCCAGCCTACTGATATGTAAAAGGTACTATTTATGATGTCCTGGATAACAGAAGCAGCATGCAGGTGGGCTGAGCAAATATGGCACGCAGGGAACATAAATATAATTCTGTTAAAAGACTTTGAGGGCCTTCTAAAGACACAATTCCCAGTGGAGAACAAGTTTTTTTCTCTGTCCACTAGGGATGCTTCCCTGCATCCCAGTGTCCATTGTGGAAGGTGCTTTGACAATAAAGCCACCACCCTGGTTCCAGCCATTCCCCGGGACTTTCTGCCGGTTTCAGACAGCTCCAAGGCTTCTCTGCTGGTTCCAACTTGCTTCCTGTCTCCTCTGCAGGATCCAACCCGGCTCTCTGGCCCCTCTGCCGATTTCAGCTGGTTTCCAGGTTCCTCTGAAGCCTCCAGCTGGCCACCTGCCTTGGTTGGTCCCCTGGCTCTCTTGCCAGTTCTAGATGGTTCCCTGGATCCCTTGTCGGTTCCAGCCGGCTCTCAAGAGTTCTCTTAGCCACTTCCAGCCGGCTCTCCAGATGTCTTTTTGCCATCTTCAAATTGCTCTACAGGGTCCTCCTGGCCCACGGTTGGCTCTCCAGGGTCCTTATTGCCTGCAAACGGCTCTCCTGGATCCTCTCCAATGACCTTGCTGGCTCCAGCTCACCTGAACTCGCACCAATTTCAGAAACTTGCCTGAAAGACAGCTCTCCAGGGTCCTTTCCGACTCCAGCTCATCTGAACTCTCGCCGACCCCAGGGGGCTCACCTGAACTCCCGCCAACTTCAGAAACTTGGCTAAAAGTGTAATTACTACCCCCTTTGTTCTGTTTTTGTGTTAATTACCCTGATCTTGTGTAATACTCTTTCATGTGCTTTCTCCCGTTGCTCCTTGCCTTTTCGTCTATTGTTCTATTGATTTCTTGTTTTTTCACTTTCTGATGTTCCTGTTTTTATTCAATTTGCTTTGCTTGATTTCATGTTCCTTTTATGAGGGCCTTCTAAAAACACAAAGACACATGTTTTTCTGAAGCACAGTGCCAATTGGGAAAGGTGCTTTGACAGCAAAGCCACCACCCTGGTTCCAGCCATTCCCTGGGATTTTCTGCTGGTTTCAGACAGTTCCAAGGCTCCTCTGCTTGTTCCAACTGGCTTACTGTCTCCTCTGCAGGATACAACTGGCTCCCTGGCTCCTCTGCTGGTTCCAACCAGCTTTCTGCCCCCTCTGCTGGTTTTAGCTAGTTTCCAGGTTTCTCTGCAGACTTCAGCTGGCCACCTGCCTTGGTTGGTCCCCTGGCTCCCTTGTCGGTTCCAGCTGGTTCCCTGGATCCCTTGCTGGTTTTAGCCGGTCCCCTGGATCCCTTGTCGGTTTCAGCCGGCTCTCAAGAGTTCTCCTAGCCACATCCAGCCGGCTCTCCAGATGTCTCTTTACCGCCTCCAAATTGCTCTACAGGATCCTTCTGGCCTACAGACGGCTCTCCAGGGTCCTTATTGCCTGCAGATGGCTCTTGCTGGCTCCAGCTCACCTGAACTCCCACCAACTTCAGAAACTTGCCTGAAAGACAGCTCTCCAGGGTCCTCGCCAACTCTAGGCAGCTCACCTGAACTCTTGCCGACCACAGAGGGCTCACCTGAACTCGCACCAACTTCAGAAACTTGCCTGAACAACGGCTCTCCAGGGTCCTTGCCGACTCCGGCTCACCTGAACTCTCGCCGACCCCAGAGGGCTCACCTGAAATCCGTCAAACTTCAGAAACTTGCCTGAAAGTGTAGTTACCACCCCCTTTGTTCTGTTTTTGTGGTTTGGCATTATTAATTACCCTGATCTTGTTTAATACTCTTTCATGTGCTTTCTCCCTTGCCTTGTTCTAATTACTTTTTGTGTTCTCACTTTCTGATGTTCCTGTCTTTATTTAGTTGGCTCTGCTTGATTCTATGTTCCTTGTTTCTCTTGTGATTTTCATGTGCTTTTTGTAGTCTAGTGTTTTCCATAGTCTGTGGGTTAGCATTGGTGTAGGATCTAGTGTTCCATGTTTGCTTCATGTTAGCTTACCATAGGGTATAGAATCTGTGTTTCTTTAACATTCCTTAGCCTAGTTTAGGGAACAGTGTCGTGTAAACTTCGCAGTTAGCTTAGGTTAGCATAGGGTTTAGGCAATTCTCTTTATTTCAGTGGTTATTGTTCTGTAACCATGTTCTTAGTTTTTCCTTGTTGTCTTCGATCCTTATCCCTATTGTTTGGTTTGTGTTAAAGTTTAGGAGATTGGTGCTTTATTTGAGCCCTACAAGTAAATGGCTGAATTTCATTTATGAGTTTAAATTAACTTGTTTAATAAATTAAACTTTTTAGATGGTATGAGCATTGTTACTACTACTACTACTACTAATAATAATAATAATAATAATAAGTTAGTTCAAACTAGGGCTGACGCCGATCCGATACTCTGTATCGGTATCAGTCCGATATTGGCCAAATCACTGGATCGGATATTGGAAAAAAGGAAAAAAATGTGAAATCCAACCTGATACTGTTGCTTAATGTAAATAACACGTAAAGGCCATTCAGAAATTAAAACACACTGATCTACTTAAGCTTTTAGCATTTAAAAAAATAATCTACTACTGCCACATCTAAAACGAATTTTTTTACGAATGTCCTTATTTGTCATACCAATAAAGCTTCTTTTGAGTTTGAGTTTATGGCATGCCGTATAAAGTGTCTACATTTGGAAGATGTGGATGTCAATTAAACGCGATGGATCAATTAGAATTGTCACAGTGTTTGGTTGAGATTTTCCGTTAAAGTTCTGTCACATTTTTAGATTATTAAAAACCAAAGCGCGCTTATTAAAAAACCCTGCTGGATTTTGAAGAGGAAAATGGGAAATGGTGTAGTTTGTTTTATTTCATAACACTAATGGATTAAATTTCAGCAGTTTTGCATAAGTGTGATGTTGTAGGTTCTGTACTTATTCCTTTAGAACAGTGGTTCTCAAACTGTGGTACGCGTACCACTGGTGGTACGTGAAGCAGCACGAGGTGGTACGCCAGATAATCTCGGAAAAGTAATTACATGCACCGAAAAAATAAATAATTTAATAATTATAAATTGTAAAAAAATGAAACAAAATGTGGAAATTACTAATAAAATCTGTTTCAAAGTTCTTATAATTCTGTTTTAATAAAATCAGTTTAATTAAAACAAATGTGTTTTTAAAAATATTCGGGGCTACGCAGCCACTGTACTTCATTACGTCTATACTTCACGTTCGCGGTTTCCATCTCGAAATTTCAGAAAAGTTATCAGTAAAGTTATCAGTAGGTCTCTCGCTTTTATCAGAGCAGATCTGCGTTTGAATCTCACTGATCTCGTTCCTGACATCACAAGGCTGCTCCGCTAAACAGGCGCACTCACTGAAATGGTCAGTGGTAACTGCAGATATACTAGTGATGAGTCGTTCGAAAATGATCCGATTCTATTGAACGGATCTTTGAAATGAACGAAAGGAACCGAGTCTTTTATTTCTGCGCAGTTCTAGACTGTAATCCACCCATTCAGCTTCACATCAGTAGAGGGAATTAATCGTAAATTGTAATAAGAGCTGTTTGTCGATATTCAAATCCGAAACACTTTCAGTATCACGGAGAGCGAGACACACACACACACACACACACACACACACACACACACACACAGAGAGAGAGAGAGAGCGAGAGAGAGAGAGAGCTAGTAGTATAATGGCAAATAATTGAGAAATAAACTATAAACTTGTTTAATTGTGTTAAATCTGATTATTTCATGTTTTAAAGCAGAAACAAACAGTCACATCTCTGCACAAGAGAGGATTGTTCTAAAACTTAATGCGATGCAACCACAGTACGTCTCTTCTCTGTAGTTTTTTTCCTTTTGAAGTAACTTTTTTTTCTCGTTTAAGTGTTGTTTGAATTAGGAATACATTTAAGGCAAGGTAGCAAAATTTTATATTAATATCGGGGGTGTCATAGTTTACCCAGTAGCGTCTCCCGAAGAACGAAGAGCCATTTCTTTGAACGGCTCTTTAAAAGGAACCGAGCCAAAAGATCCGGCTCCCTTCAAGAAGCCATAATTCCCACCACTAATATATACACACACACCTAATTAATGTGTGCCATATGTGGTTCTGTGATGAGAAACATAGGTGGTACTTGGAAGTTTTGGTTTGATAATGGGTGGTACTTGGTCTAAAAAGTTTGAGAACCACTGCTTTAGAATATTTGTTTCACAGTCTGAGTATTGTTATTTAGATAGCAAGTTTAACCATGGTGCATTGAGACATGCATTATTACTGCTTAGTTGTTTGAGAGGAGAAATGACTGTATCGGATTGGTATCGGTAACGGCAGATACTCAATTTGCAGTATTGGTATTGGACATAAAAAAGTGGTATTGAGCCAGCCCTAGTTCAAACACTAATAAATCTTTAAAATTCCACGATGTTTCTTGTTGCTACTCATTCATTCATTCATTCATTTGTTCAATCATCCTTAGTAACTGCTTTTCCTGGTTATCCCATTCTTCCCACACTTGGCACAAGTAAAGATTATGCCTAAGCCTGTCCATTTGAGGGCAATACACACTTGTTTACTCATTCACACTTACTCACACTTAGGGGAAACTAAGAGCTGTAAATCCACCTTCCTGAATGTTTAGGAAGGTGGGAGCCAACCTGATTACCCAGAAGAAATTTACACAGACATGGGAAGAATCATGGTTCTAGCTCCTGTCCTCTACTTAATCAGCTCTCACTAATTAAAAAAAAGTCTGGATAAACACTGGTGGTCTTCTATAATCCAAGTATGATTTTTATTAGATTAGAAGTTTTGTCAGCATCTACATCAACAAAAAAACAAGTCAGAAAAGCATAAAAAAGTCCAGAACATTCAGTAAGTATGCATGACAATGAATTAAAACTAAAGTGCTTGACACATCTACACTACATTATCCAATGTACCTTGAAAGCCCTTCTAATTAGTGCTTTGGGCTATTTGAGCAATGTTAATTGTGTAAAATCAATACATTCTCCACAGAAAAGCATAATTAACAAAATGAGTCGATTTGAGATGTGTATTGCATATTTGCTCTGACATTATCCTAGGATGCCACTTTTCCAACTAGTTATTTTATTAAAGGTGCAACAACAGCTCAGTCTCAAAGCTATAGACCACACAAGCTCAGACTGTGAAAATCACATGTTTAAATGATAATAAAATATTTTTTAATACTAATGCTCTGAAAGAAAAAGGGCAGGGAGTGAAACTTTTTGAACACCTAAAATGAGGCTTTTTTTCCTCTTTTTGTACAATTTTCTCCCTTAATCTAGTCGTATCCAATTACCCTGATTGCGTTACGCTTTAACTCTACCGATACAACCCTCCACTGCTGACTGAGGAGCTTTGCAACTAAAACACGCCCCCTCCGACATGTGTGCAGTAGCCGACTGCATCTTTTCACCTGCACAAGGCGAGTTCATATGCGGATCAGCTTTGTGTACTGAGCGCCACACCCTGATCAGCAGACCCAACTCTGCTCAGGCGCCATCAATCAGCCAGCAGAGATCGTAATTGCATGAGTTATAGGGAACTCTGGTCCGGCTTGTCCCACCCTGTGAACAACAGGCTATCGTTGTTCATGTAGCTTCCCAGCCCAGCCGGATGGCAGAGCTGAGGTTTGATAAGACGTATTCAAAATCCCAGCTCTGGTGTGCTAGCGTATTTTACTGCTGCGCCACCTGAGCGGCGACAAAAAATCTTTCTTTACCATAGAGATTTAGATGCTTCTTATGATGGTTTTAAATGCTCTATCAACACTGTTCTAAAATTTTGCTTTGGGCTTGGGCTGCTTGTTTATTTATATATATATAGCCCACCACAGCTGAAAACCCTGTTCGAATCCTAGTGGTGCTATCAGCTGGCCAGGCGACTAACATAGACATGATTGGCTATGTCTGAAGGGGGTGGCTGAAGCCCTGAATTGGCTCCATGCAAGATCTCACCTGGTGGGGTAAGAATGATTCTGAGAAAGGTGAGGTCAGCCCAGAATTACACGGGAGGAGCTTGTCAATGATCTCAAGGGAGCTGGGAGCACAGTCACCAAAAAAACCATTAGTAACACACTTCGCCGTAATGGATTGAGATCCTGCAGTGCCCTCAAGAAGTCTCATGTACAGGCCCGTCTGAAGTTTGCCAATGAACACCTGAATGATTCAGAGAAAGCTTGGGAGAATGTGATATGGTCAGATGAGACCAAAATTGAGCTCTTTGGCATCAACTCCACTCGCCGTGTTTGGAGGCAGAGAAATGGGGATGGTGTTCTTGGGGTCATATCCAGCATTTCTCTGCTCCCAGCTCCCTTGAGATCATTGACAAGCTCCTCCCGTGTAATTCTGGACTGACCTCACCTTTCTCAGAATCATTCTTACCCCACCAGGTGAGATCTTGCATGGAGCTCCAGAGTGAGGGCGATTGACTGTGATCTTGTATTTCTTCCATTTTTGAATTATCGCACCAACAGTGGTCTCTTTCTCACCAAGCTTCTTGCTGATGGTCTTGTAGCCCATTCCAGCCTTGTGCAGGTCTACAATCTTGTCCCTGACGTCCTTTGATAGCTCTTTGGTCTTGCCCATGGTGGTCGAGAGATTTGAACGGAAGAAACTGATTCTGTGACAGGAGTCTTTTATAGAGGGACAGGACTAATTTGTGTGCCTCATGGGCAAAACGGTCTGTGGGGGTCAGAATTCTTGCTGGTTGGTAGGGGATCAAATACTTATTTCCCTTAATTAAATACAAATTAATTTATAACTTTTATTTAATTTTTTTTTCTGGATTTTTTGTTGATATTCTGTCTCTCTCTGTTAAAATAAACCTTCCATAAAAATTATAGACTGTTCAAGTCTTTGTAAGGGGGTAAACTTACAAAATCAGCAGGAGATCAAATACTTATTTCCCCCACTATATATACAGTGTATCACAAAAGTGAGTACACCCCTCACATTTCTGCAAATATTTTATTATATCTTTTCATGGGACAACACTATAGAACTAAAACTTGGATATAACTTAGAGTAGTCAGTGTACAACTTGTATAGCAGTGTAGATTTACTGTCTTCTGAAAATAACTCAACACACAGCCATTAATGTCTAAATGGCTGGCAACATAAGTGAGTACACCCCACAGTGAACATGTCCAAATTGTGCCCAAAGTGTCAATATTTTGTGTGACCACCATTATTATCCAGCACTGCCTTAACCCTCCTGGGCATGGAATTCACCAGAGCTGCACAGGTTGCTACTGGAATCCTCTTCCACTCCTCCATGATGACATCACGGAGCTGGTGGATGTTAGACACCTTGAACTCCTCCATTTAGTCCATCACCTTTACCTTCAGCTTCCTTAGCAAGGCAGTTGTAATCTTGGAGGTTGTGTTTGGGGTCGTTATCCTGTTGGAAAACTGCCATGAGGCCCAGTTTTCGAAGGAAGGGGATCATGCTCTGTTTCAGAATGTCACAGTACATGTTGGAATTCATGTTTCCCTCAATGAACTGCAGCTCCCCAGTGCCAGCAACACTCATGCAGCCCAAGACAATGATGCTACCACCACCATGCTTGACTGTAGGCAAGATACAGTTGTCTTGGTACTTCTCACCAGGGCGCCGCCACACATGCTGGACACCATCTGAGCCAAACAAGTTTATCTTGGTCTCGTCAGACCACAGGGCATTCCAGTAATCCATGTTCTTGGACTGCTTGTCTTCAGCAAACTGTTTGCTGGCTTTCTTGTGCGTCAGCTTCCTTCTGGAATGACGACCATGCAGACCGAGTTGATGCAGTGTGCGGCGTATGGTCTGAGCACTGACAGGCTGACCTCCCACGTCTTCAACCTCTGCAGCAATGCTGGCAGCACTCATGTGTCTATTTTTTAAAGCCAACCTCTGGATATGACGCCGAACACGTGGACTCAACTTCTTTGGTCGACCCTGGCGAAGCCTGTTCCGAGTGGAACCTGTCCTGGAAAACCGCTGTATGACCTTGGCCACCATGCTGTAGCTCAGTTTCAGGGTGTTAGCAATCTTCTTATAGCCCAGGCCATCTTTGTGGAGAGCAACAATTCTATTTCTCACATCCTCAGAGAGTTCTTTGCCATGAAGTGCCATGTTGAATATCCAGTGGTCAGTATGAGAGAATTGTACCCAAAACACCAAATTTAACAGCCCTGCTCCCCATTTACACCTGGGACCTTGACACATGACACCAGGGAGGGACAACGACACATTTGGGCACAATTTGGACATGTTCACTGTGGGGTGTACTCACTTATGTTGCCAGCTATTTAGACATTAATGGCTGTGTGTTGAGTTATTTTCAGAAGACAGTAAATCTACACTGCTATACAAGCTGTACACTGACTACTCTAAGTTATATCCAAGTTTCATGTCTATAGTGTTGTCCCATGAAAAGATATAATGAAATATTTGCAGAAATGTGAGGGGTGTACTCACTTTTGTGATACACTGTATATATATATATATATATATATATATATATATATATATATATATATATATATATATATACTGTATATATATATATATATATATATATATATACTGTATATATATATATATATATATATATATATACAGATCAGCCATAACATTAAAACCACCTTCATGTTTCTACACTCACTGTCCATTTTTTCAGCTCCACTTACCTCCAGCTCTTACTAGCACAACACACACTAACACACCACCACCATGTCAGTGTCACTGCAGTGCTGAGAATGATCCACCACCCAAATAATACCTACTCTGTGGGGGTCCTGACCATTTTTTTTATTATTATTATTATTATTATTATTTTTCCATATTGTGTCCTTCACCTTGATTTATCCATTATCTTTTTAAAAACTGTGTAACATCTGGCTCACCACCCCATAACAACACGTATAGATATTTTTACTTGGAGCTATTAAACAAAAAAAGTTAATTGTCTCGTTTATGTTAATTACTTTGAACAGTCTAATTCTCTGACATAATTTTATTTACGATCACAAATGCAGGCTTATCTTTTGAGATTTTTCTTTTATTCACCACATCACTACAGTGTCTCAGTAATACTCAGTAATGTCACATTGAATTCTTTGGAAATAACTCAACCAAAGTCAGTTTCAAAGCTTTTTACGTGCTGCCTGAAAAAATGGCTTTGTGCAGCCGAGCAGTTAATAGAATTACAAATCATAATTTTCAGACTGTAATTCACTGCATTCAGATTCAGTTCATATGGTAAATCCCATTTATAGGAAGCATTCCTTTCCTGTGCAGTTATATCTTGCTTTGTGGGAAGGAAACGGCCACCTTAGAAGTTTTTATTATGCAGTGAAATCATTGGAGGGTACCTACAGACGCTGATCTATATGTGGTAACCTGGGTGTGACATCTTGACTTGTATAGAACATGCCATTCCTTCTTAAATAGAATGAATTAGTGTTTCATGTGGGTTGGAGTGTATGAAAAAAAACCTCTTTGTCTGAGACAGCTCTAAGACAGAGCTGTTACCTATTCCTGGAGATCAACCTGTAACCCAAGACCTAGTCATCTCTCTTGATGACTCCTAGATCAGACCATCTGATAATGTACGAAACCTTGGTGTTGTACTGGATAACCAGCTGACCTTCTCTACTAATGTAGCCAGATTGTGCCGGTTCCTCCTCTACAACATCAAGAAGATTCGTCCATTTCTCTCCATGGAAGCCATTTAGATTCTTGTCCAGTCACTTGTTATCTCTTGGTTGGACTACTGCTACTCCCTCCTGGCAGGTGCTTCTATGTCCACTATTAAACCCTTACAACTCATGCAAAATGCAGCTGCTTGCCTGGTTTTTAACCAACCTAAACACTGCCACATCACCCCACTGGTGCATTCTCTTTACTGGCTTCCTGTAGCTGCACGCATTTGGTTTAAAACACTAATACTCGCCTACAAAGCCAAAAATGGACCAGCACCAAGCTACCTTCAAGGTCTAATAAAACCCCGCTCTGTACCACGCAACCTTCGAGCCACTAGTCTTGCTTGACTTGATCCTCCACCCAGAACTTGAGGAAGACCAGCATCAAGGCTCTTCTTTGTACTTGTACCCAAGTGGTGGAACGAGCTTCCCTCATCTGTCCGAACATCTGAGTCTCTCACTGTCTTCAAAACCCACCTCTTTACTGAAGACTTAAGCTGACATGTACATACTAATGCTCTTATTTATTTCTTGCAAAAAAAGTTCTAACAGGGTTTTCAGCGGATTTGTATTCCTATAATAGATATGAGCATCTGCTAAATGCCAAAAATGTAAATGTAATGTTTGGCAGCTAAGAATGGTGTGCTTCCGTTCTGCTATGGCTGTTGTACTACCAAGCCATTATATTGTGTTTAAGAGTGCATATTGGTGAAGGGAAACTGCTCCTAACCTTACAGTGTACCCTCTTTTGCTTCAGCTGAATAGGTATAATGGGTTGTAGTCTGTGTGTAAACACTGAAAATCTATTTTTACACAGCTTAGAATGCAGCCCTTTACACAGCGCTTTTCCTGCATTTAAAGGTCTTTCACTAAACTATGCTCATATAACGATATGTAAATACAGTCTATATAGTGCATGAAGTTTTAGGCCACCACTAGCTTTGTTGTTTTAGCAACATTTTAATGACCAGCCTTATTTATTTTTCAGTCTCTTTATTACAAACAGAAAATACAGGAAATATGTTCACAATGGGTTTCTAACAGCAAAAGTCAGTATTTAGCTTCATTGGCACTACATTAGCATTTTCAGCATTTAGCAGGCGCTTTTTATTCAAAGCAACTTACAGTGCTGTGACACTATGCAATCTAAGCAATTGAGGGTTAAGGGCCTTGCTCAAGGGCCCAACAGCAACCTGACAGTGGTGAGGTTTGAACCGGCAACCTTCTGATTACTGGACCAGTACCTTAACCACTAGGCTACAGCTGCCCACTAAACACATCTCTTGAACTTCTTTGGGGAGACTGTTCTGAAGTTTTCAAGGGTAATGATCTGGTATATTATACCATTTCATTTATTTCTCTGTCCAGGTGATCCTATACTGCCTTTGAATTATTCAGGTCTGCCAGAAAGCCAGTCCATGACTATCAGTGTTTTATTTCACTGCTTCAGCAGTGTGCTCAGGATAGTTATCATGCAGAAAAATAAAACCATTCCCAATCAGGCGCTTTCTAGAAGAAATTACATGATGAATTATAATTAAAAGTCTGTACTTTAGCATGATCCCATCAATTCAACTTGATGCAGTGGAGGACTGTGTTAAGTAACAATGGTTTTCCAAAGTACTCCAGAGCTTTTGTGGTTATATTTGTTACAATAGTATGACAGTGTCTCATGCGCTGCCATTTGAGGGCTTAAAGGTCATGCACATGCAACAGTGGTTTTCGGCCTTGCTCAAACTCATTTTCACCGAGGGCCACATCTGCATTATGGCAGCCGTAAAATATCTTGCTGTGATTGCAGTCTGCCTTTTAAGTCTTGGACAATTTGTTGTTTTTCTTGGAGGCTAAATTCTGTTTTTGGAGTCCAAATGCCAAATTTATACTGTATATTATAATGTATATCTACATTTATATTGTACTCCTTTACCACAGACACGGCCTCATAACACAAGAGACAAACCATTTTTTCTTTTTTGAAGCACAAACGTATTCACTTTTACAATTTTCATTAAATGACCTTCCTTCTGCTTCAATTTTCTCTTCTTGTACATTTTGGGATTATTTGTAAATATTTCTCAACATCACTTGTTGGAAAATCGCCTCAGTTAACCGCTGATGTGGAAACACTGCCATCTAGTGGCGGGATGTGATAATTTTGCAGGTCACAAAATTGGCATGCATTGTGGGAGATGCAGTTTATGTATGATTTTACAGTGTATTTTAAGACAATCATGTGTCTTTTAAGCTCTCGAGAGCTATATAAAATGATGTGGCCTTGAGTTTGAAATGTGCTCTACATGGTCTGAGATTTCTCTGGATTTCTCGAATGTTTCTACAATAGAGAATGTTTGACAGTATTTTTATTGACAAGTTTGGCACAAATTAGTGAGTCAATACAGCATTTCCCTGGGCAAACACTTAGCCTTTTGTGAATCCCCATTTTATAGCCAATCTTTATATCTCCACATGTTACCAATTCAACTGCTTAAAAGAAATGTTTGAAAACATTGTAACTTCACTCTTTTTCTTACCCTGTTCCAACTATTTTGAGTGTGTTGCACACTTCAAATTGAAAATGTGTTTATATTTACAATATACAATCAAGTTTGTCTGCATTGAAAACATTGTCATTTCATTGAATGTACTTTTGTCATTTCAAGAAAATAAAAAAATCTCAGATTCTTAATTGTATTGTTTTTTTTTTTTTTTTTTTACAAAATGTCCCAACTTATTATTTTCAGTAAAACAATCCCTGAAAAGCATGTTCCTATAATAATAATAATAATAATAATAATAATAATAATAATAATAATAATAATAATAATAACAATAACAATAACAATAACAATAACAATAATAATAATAATAATAATAAAAGTGTCTGTCTCTTTGTGCCAGCTACCAACTACCCTATCCATATGCATTGTGGGCACTTTCACACATAAGTTGCTTTAAAGAGTGACTTACTCTAGTCATGAAAGTGATTCACATTTACAGCAGAGTGTTGTGGCTTTGAGCATTTACTTTTGTCTCTTGGCTATTTATTATTTTCCAGCAGGTACCTATGGTGAGTGGCTGGCTGAGGCAAGAGTCAGTTTGGTTTATCAGAGCTGACTGGTTTTATCACTGGATTTAAGTGCCTTTTACTTACATTCAATAAATTATTATTGTATCCATAGCCAATGCCTCTTTGTGATTTTTTAACCTCTTTGTGGGGTAAAACTTAACTTTAAATTGGCTTAGTGTATTGGGGTCATTCTCAGTAAAAAGGAGATGGTGTAGTGTGTAATTTATGGGGGCACCACAAATTCATAATAAAGCAACATATGATAATGTAATTTTTGCTTTTCAAGCATTCATGTTTATCATAGCCATGCTTTATTCATTGCCTTCATTATTTTTAGAGTGAAGCAGTGCAGAAACTCATAAGCCTCACTATTGATCATTATGTAAGAACACTGAGGCAATAAAGCAGGTGTCCAAAATAACAACTGCTAAATTCTTCCTTGTGTGCTGTTAAACGAATGAGGCACACACATGCCATTGTAATTTCTTTATTTTGCATTAGAGTCGAACACCTGATGCACTGGGTACAGCCAAACTTCCTCTGTCATTATAACTTAGCAATAAAGCATGGCGCAAACTGATTTCACATATACACACTGGTAAATTTGTGCTCTAGGTGCTCATCTTTGGTTGGGCATTTGAATTATTTAGGTAGGCAACAACAGTTGGTTATGTAAACAAGGGTGTAGTTTAATTTTGAGAAAGGGCAAAAAAGGAATACAATTACAGTATCTATTTTTTAGGGTGGGTCCAGAGCCACCTATCCATGATGGCAGATTTACCAAGCTAACTACATAAAACAAATTGTGTGAGCTTTTTGTATAATTATTCTATACCCATTCATGGAGCTGGCTAGCTAGCTGGCTAATGAATAAACATGTGGCCACCAAGTGAGCTGGTAACTTAAAAAAAACATGCAGCATGCAAGCCATGCAACCTCAAATGTAAAACTATAAAATATTACCAACGTATTTATTTATAAGGACTTTACATCATGTTTTACACTTACATGATAAGACAGGTAGATCTGATACACATGCAGTTTGGTATCTTTTGTGAGAGGATAATGGAGCTCCCCGAGGAAACCCATGCAGACATAGGTAAAACATTTAAAAACTTCACTCAGAAAGGACACATACCACTCCACCTGGGAATTGAACCCAGAACCTTCTAACTTATAGGAAACCAAAGAAAATAATAGACAAGAATTTAATGTATGAACTTGGATTGCTGAGAGCAGCTAACTACAAACTGATTTAGCAATTTACTTAACCAAGTCATTACTACATGTGAAGAAGTGTCATGTTTTGGCAATCAGGATTGCCAGGTCCAGAGTCCAAAGTCTGTCTAAAACCTGCCATTTGGAAGATTAAACCAGCTGTACTTAGCCTAAAGTGTTACAGGCATTTGAAGAAATCAGGTTATAAATGACAAAATTAAATGAGTGACTTCCCAAAACAATGTTGGAGGCAGAGAATTAAATTTATTTAATTGCATTTATACACGTTATCAGTGGGTATGGCAGGAACACATAAACTCAAACTGGTAATAATTGGGAGGATTTACAATGGCTATACAGTGCATCATTTTATATTCAGGAAAGAAAAAAGTAATTACCCATTATAAGGAAGAATGAGCAGATTATTAAGTATAATGGTGTAGAGGTTAAATTCAGCTCCTACACCAGGTCCACTATGACCAAATATGATGATAATGCAAGTTTCTCAATGGAAGGAAATTAGCAGTCAGTTGTGGTCTTGTGTATGTGTGTAAGATCTAAACCCTCGGCAAATGGGAGATGAGCTTTTTTTAGTTCGGAAGAAAATCAAGGCCACAGAATGTAAATTGGTATCCTGAGGGGGAACACATACCTACATCTGAATACTTTAAGTACACATTTATGGAAATTTATGTCATGACAGATTTGGGATTATAATATTTTTTGTAACTTTTGTAACTCCTAAATAAAAAAAACCTTCTATTGGTTATTCTGAGTTTTCTAAAAGTATGACATGCATGTTATTTTACTTGTGCGAGTAAACCAGAGCACCCTAAGGAAACCGATGCAGACACAGGGAGAACATGCAAACTCCACACAGAAAGACCATTCTTGCTGTGAGGTTACAGTGCTACCCACTTTGTCACTGTGCTTCTCTAACTAAGCATCAGTATTGCCAAATTAAGCATTTAGCATTCATTGGTGACATGGGGTTCACTCACCACCAGAGAACTACTGGGAGTTTTGGGCTTTTAAAAATTACTATATGAAAAAAAATACAACAGTGTTGCATAGTATAGTGGGTGAAAATAAAGTAATTTTACTGCAAAAAATAGTTTTATGCTTGGTGACTTACTCATGCTTCATAGACTTTAAATAAGCAGTCAGAGACATCAGGCACATAGGCTCAGAAATAGAGCTATTATTTCAAGATGTTTTACCCAAAAATACTGTTAACTATTATTATTATTATTATTATTATTATTATTATTAATACAAATATATATTATAAAAATACCTACAAGCATAGTCTTGGAAATCTCATTTTACATTATAGTTACAGTCAGTAATAAAACTAGGTTAAAAGAAAAAAAAAAACACACAATATACTACATTCTCAAGTTGTATACACAGACGAGGCATAACATTATGACCACTGACAGTGAAGTGAATAACACTGATTATCTCATCACGGCACCTGTTAGTGGGTGGGACATATTAGGCAGCAAGTGAACATTTTATCCTCAAAGTTGATGTGTTACAAGCAGGAAAAATGGAGAAGCGTAAGGATTTGAGCTTTTGAGATATGAGTTTGACAAGTGCCAAGTTGTGATGGCTATACGACTGGGTCAGAGCATCTTCAAAACTGCAGCTCTTGTGGGGTGTTCCTGGATTGCGGTGGTCAGTATCTATTAAAAGCGGTCCAAGGAAGGAACAGTGGTAAACCGGCGACAGGGTCATGGGTGGCCAACGCTCCGATCCAACAGCCGAGCTACTGTAGCTTAAATTACTGAAGAAGTTAATGCTGGTTCTGGTAGAAAGGTGTCAGAATACACAGTGCATCACAGTTTGTTGGCCATGGGTCTGCATAGCTGCAGACCAGTCAGTTAGGAAGGTGGTCATAATGTTATGCCTGATTAGTGTAAATATAGTGCATAGCTAGAATCTTCTAAGTGCTTTATCTGTGAGACTGTACTAGAAATGTAACTAAGTTAAAGAATAATAAATGAATGAATACATTTAAATTACAACATTGCACTTTTAAAAGTATATCCCTTTAGAGGGGGGCTTCTTTACACATCTAATTTTGGTAAATTATGTTTCATTTGATATATTTTTCACATCACTATTTTCAGATTTTGTCACAGCATCTCTGCTGGATCAGTACTTTGATATGGTTCTTTTTAATTTTAATTTTATTTTCATCAACTGCTTTATCCTGGTCAGGGTCTAATTAATTACTGTTTTAGGTTCCATTCATTTAAGTATAATGACTCCTATTCCACTTTTTTCTCAGCATAGATGACAGTCTTTGATACTGAGATTCAGACTCTGCTGCAAAAGATTTGTTACCACTAACAAAAATAAAACACGATGAAAAGAGACCAGACAAAAACTCATTTGACCTCCAGGTCAAAAATCCATGAACAGTTAAAGCTTTAAAATCAGACTCTTTGTTTCTGTGACTGAATGAAAAATACACTGTAGCACATTGGAATTGCTTTCCTAAGCCATGCGTATATTGGCTGCCTCTGCTGTATTTATGTTTCGGTTGGTTTCTGTCAGATTGTATTTAGTCTTAGAGAAACAGAGCCTTCCAATAAACCAGCAAGCACTTCTGTAATATCCTGGATGCACATAGATCGGAAATATACCTGCAGAGATCTGCTAACAGAAACAAACAGCATGAGATTGTAAATACATATCCAACGCTAACATTTTACTTTATGATTCTCAGCTGGATGTGTTTGAATAGATGCTGCAGTAAAGCTCACTGCTGTGTCGGTACACATTTCAGAGGTAATTTTATTGTCTTTGTTTGGATCAGAAATATCACAGTGTGGATGTATTATAGCATTAATATCAGCAGGACTTTTGTATAGATCCACTTTGAACTTAATGACAGATTTTATTACTTTGTGCTTAAAAATATAAACAAATACATTATAAACATGAACAAAAAATATATTTTTAATTATACGTATTGGTACTAGGGCGGCACGGTGGCTCGGTGGGTAGCACTGTCGCCTCACAGCAGGAAGGTCCTGGGTTTGATCCCCAGGCGGGGCGGTCCGGGTCCTTTCTGTGCAGAGTTTGCATGTTCTCGCCGTGTCTGCGTGGGTTTCCTCCGGGAGCTCAGCTTTCCTCCCACAGTCCAAAAATATGAAGTCAGGTTAATTGGTGACACTGAATTGCCGTATAGGTGAATGGGTGTGTGTGTGTATGTGTGTGTGTGTCTGCCCTGCGATGGACTGATGCACCATCCAGGGTGTTACTGTGTGCCTTGCACCCATTGAAAAGCTGGGATAGGCTCCAGCACCCCCACGCGACACTAATTGGATAAGCGGTTAAGAAAGTGTGTGAGTGAATGACTGAGTATTGGTACTATATTAATATGTTTTTTAACATGGTTTTTCATGCTGTGTAAATATAATGGAAAAGGAAAAGTAATATATTATTGTGAAGTTTTTTAAAAACCTGCTGGTGCAAAAACTGGTGTAAAAATGTCTAAAAGGCACTTTATAGCATAATCTCCTAAATAAGGTTAGTTTGACTACACCCATTAAAAAGAATTTCGCTGCTCAGGTGGCGCAGCGGTAAAATACGCTAGCACACCAGAGCTGAAATTTCGAATACATCGTATCGAATTTCCGTCTGGGCTGGGCGGCTACATGAACAACGATTGGCTGTTGTTCACAAAGTGGGACAAGCCGAACCAGGGTTCCTCATAACTGGTGCAATTATGACCTCTGCTGGCTGACTGATGCAGAGTTGCGGAATGATGTGGAGCAGTGTGTGGCTCTCCGTGCACAAGGCTGATCCGCATATGAACTCACCATGTGCAGGTGAAAAGATGCAGTCAGTACTGTACACGTGTTAGACAATATTTAAGCTACAACGTTTTGCAACATTTTACAACAAACAGGTTAATTGGTAACAGGTGAGGGTATCATGGCTGGGCAGGAACCACCAAAGGCTTGTGTCAAATTCTAATAAGACAATTGTCAATCACTTCAAAAAGTACATCTACCAGTGTAAGATTTCATTTAGTTCTTTCACCATCTACCATACATAATACTGTGAAAATATTCCGAGTGCAGCAAAGTCTGAAGAAGTATGGTGCAACGGTGACAATGGTTTTCTAAAACCTATATGGCCACATTTATCATAGGTCACATTCAGCAGTGGTTTCTGGCTTGGACTGATATCTCTCCAGATCTCTACATGGACTGAGATCTCTCCAGATGCCTTCAAACAGTAGATGGTAAAAGACTAAATTATGTGTAGTCATGCACTTTGACTGACTTCTTACAAAGTTCGGCAGAAACTTGTGAGTCATGGCCCATAATTGCTTATAAAAACTGATCCTTTGGTCAATCTTCATTTTATACCCAATCATGATTGCCTTACCAGTTACCAATTCACCTGCTTGTGGTGGAATGCTGTATATTCTGTAAACTTGTCATTCCTATTTTGCCTCTGTCCCAATATATATATATTTTTAATTATCTATTTTGTCCCACTTTTTTCCCCCAACTTTTATCCCCATTCTAATCGTGTCGAATTACCCTGATTG
Source organism: Trichomycterus rosablanca (assembly GCF_030014385.1). NCBI lineage: Eukaryota > Metazoa > Chordata > Actinopteri > Siluriformes > Trichomycteridae > Trichomycterus > Trichomycterus rosablanca. Next base: position 28,615,499 of record NC_085995.1, read on the forward strand.
TGTCCTCTATACTGATTCGACCCTTTTTGCCGCTGACTGAGGACGCCACTCAACTGACTTGCACCCCCTCCGGCACGCAGTCAGTACAGCCTGCATTTTTCACCTGCACGAGCCGAGTTCATACACCGAGAGACACTGCGCACGGAGGGTCACACCCCCCTCAATGTTATTCCTCAGCCCTGTGCAGGCGCCAACAGTCAACCAGCAGGGGCCGCAGTTGTACCAGTTATGAGGACCTATGCTCCGACTCTACCCCTAACCCTGAACAACAGCCAAACGTTGTTCATACTGCCGCCCAACCCAGTCGGAAAGGTAGAGCTGAGTTTCGATACGACGCATCTAGAAACCTAACTCTGGTGAGCTAGCGTACTTTACCGCTGCGCCACCTGAGCGGCTCCTCTGTCCCAATATTTACAAATTTCAATGCAGTAGATCAGTAAAAACTTTTTACTGCATTTTACAAAATGTCTAAACTTTTTTGTAAATGGGGTTTGTAGGAAAGGTAACACAGGGGCTTGTAAATCATGTCTTTGTTTCATTTTGTTACAGGCATTAACTTTGTTTAAATGTACAAAATAAAATTAGGTTAGTCAGTTAAAACATGAAATGTAAATCTCTTGTTGTCAACTTGTCAGTTAAATAAATGCTCTGGAGAATTAGCAAATAATAAATACTTGATTCTTAATTTACAAAATGACCTTTTCTGGAAATTGAGTTTGTACCTGCATTTGCCATTAGCACTAAAGTTTAAATTACAACTTTAAAATTCATATCTTAATCACCAAATTAGCATACCTAACTCTGCTTTGGTATGACCTGTGCTCATACAATTTGTGTGTATGCATTTTTTTGACCTTGTGTTCTAAATTGGCCTGCAATATCTGTAATATAGTTGTAGTTACTGTATGTTCATAAGCTAGACTTCCAGTCAATATTTGCTATCTCTCTATGGTTTTAAAGCTCGGTTTATGAGTTTATCGGTTAGCTGCTGTTCTCAGCTATGTTAGAAAGTAGGCACAGTCATGAAGGTCTTCATCTATCTTTTGACCTTCTACCAGAAAATGAAGGGGTACAGAATTTATAACCATGACAAACATCTGAAGTGGAACAGAAAGGAACAGATGTGTGACAAAAAAATTGAGGTTGTCATAGAAACTGTGCATCCATGTCAATAACAGTATGACCTGTCAAGGTTGTTGTCCCTTTTAGCAAGGCTGCTAACTCAAGAGTACTTTACACCTTACAATATTATGAGAATATTTTAAAGTACTAAATTGTATGTGACAGGTGTTTTATAGCTCTGCCTTAACATTAAATGAATGCAAATAGACTTTGAGTAAAACAGATTTTAAAGAATTAAAGTGCCTTATTCAATCAAAAAAAGTCAACCAGATGTGCATTTGTGTCACATCCCTGATTCCTCTCTGGAGCTGTTCTTATTTAGATTTAATTTTAAATACTACATTAATCATGTACTAAAAGTGTTCTCTACTGTACTCTACTAATATGCTAAATACTAAATCAACCAGAGGTTTAAAGGGGAGCCACAACTTATGCTGAATACAGATCATACTGAAGTGTCAGATTTTCAACAAGAACAGGAACTGTTCTCTTTTAGACACTATGCTAAATATTTAATCATATAAAACATTTGAATGTGTGCCATATCACCTGTCTTTCTTTCTTTCTTTCTTTCTTTCTTTCTTTCTTTCTTTCTTTCTTTCTTTCTTTCTCTTTCTTTCTGTCTTTCTTTCTTTATCTTTTTTATTTCTTTTTTATTTCTATCTTTTTCTTTCTTTTTTCTTTCGTTTTTCTTTCTTTATTCTTTTTTAACTTTCTATTTTCTTTTTTTCTTTATTTTTCTTTTCCTTTCTTTTTTCCTTTCTTTTTCTTTTTTCTTTTTTTTCTTTTCCTTTCTTTTTTCTTTATTTTTCTTTTTTTGTTTCTTTATTTTGTTTCTTTTTTTTCTCTCTATTTCTTTTTATTATTATTTTTCTTTCTTTTCTTTCTTTCTTTCTTTCTTTCTTTTTCTTTTTTTGTTTCTTTTTTTATTATCTCTTTTTCTTTCATTATCTTTTTTCAGTCTTTTTCTTTTCTTTTCTTTTTTTCTTTCTTTTTCTTCTTTTTTCTTTCTTTTTCTTTTCTTTCTTTATCCTTCTTTCTTTCTTTTTCTTTCTTTTTCTTTTTTTTCATTCTTTTTCTTTCTTTTTTCATTTTTTCCTAATATTCTCTTTTTTCTTCCTTTTTTGTTCTATCTTTCTTTCATCCTTTTATTCTTTCTTTTTCTTTCTGTTTCTTTTTTCTTTCTTTTTCTTTTTTTCTTTCTTTTTTTCTTTTACTTTTTTTTCTTTTTTTTCTTTCTTTCTTTTTCTTACTTTTTGTTTTCTTTCTTTCTTTTTCTTTCTTTCCTTCTTTCTTTCTTTTTCTTTCTTTCTTTCTTTTATTTTTCTTATTTTTCTTTTTGTCTTTCTTTTTTCTTCCTTTCCTTTTGTTATTTTTACTTTTTATTTCCTTTCTTTCTTTCTTTCTTTCTTTCTTTCTTTCTTTCTTTCTTTCTTTCTTTCTTTCTTTCTTTTTCTTTCTTTTTCCTTCTTTCATGTTCTTTCATCTTTTTTTCTTTTTCTTTTTTGTTTTTTTTGTTTTTCTTTTTTGCTTTGTTTTCTTTTTCTTTTTTTTTCCTTTTCTTATCTTTCTTTCTTTTTTTCTTTCTTTCTTTCTTTCTTTCTTTCTTTCTTTCTTTTTTTCTTTTTCTTTCATCTTTCTTTTTTTCTTTTTCTTCTTTTTCTTTATTTGTTTTTTCTTTTTCTTTCTTTCTTTTTTTCTTTTTTTTCTTTCTTTCTTTTTCTTCTTTTTTCTTTTTTTCTTCCGTTCTTTCTTTTTTTTTTTCTTTCTCTTTTTCTTTCTTTTTTCCTTCTTTCTTTCTTCTTTTTTTTCTTTCTTTTTTTTCTTATACCTTTCTTTTTCTTTAATTTTTTTCATTTTTTTCCATCTTTCTTACTTTTTCTTTCTTTTTTCTTCCTTTTTTTTCTTTCTTTTTCCTTCTTTCTTTTTCTTTTATTCTTTCTTTTTTTTCTTCTATCTTTGAATGTCTTTTTCAAAATTTTCCAGAGTACAAATTTTGTGTAGCAAACTCCAAGTAGACTGTCTTATGCTCACCAGTGGCCAGAGATTAATAATGGTCCAACAATTTCATCGACCTTTTCACAGGACTTTTGGAGCTTGTTGCTGTAAATGTGTTTCTTATCTCTCTGACTAAGGCTCTTCTTGCCTGGATCCTAAATTTGGCCAGAAGGCCAACTTTAAATCTGTTCCAAGCTTATTCTATTTTTTTAATTATTGATGCCTCTATGATGCTGCAAACACTCCAAGCCCAAGATATTGTTTTGTACAGGGGACAGTGGGGACAGTAGTAGTCTAGTGGATAGAGCTTTGGGCTAACAATTGGAACTTTGGGAGGAATCCCGGCCCTGCTATGCAGCCACTTTTGGGCCTTTGAGCAAGGCCCTTAACCCTAACCTACAATGACTGGCCCTGCACTCTGACACCTGCTTCCAAACAAGCTGGGATATGCTGAAAAAAAAAAAAAGCTCCTCTGTTGGATCGGACCACACGGGCCAGCCTTTGCTCCCCACGTGCATCAAAGAGCCTTGGCCGCCCATGACCCTGTCACCGGTTTACCACTGTTCCTTCCTTAGACCACTTTTAATAGAAGACAGGGAACACCCCACAAGAGCTGCAGTTTTGGAGATGCTCTGACCCAGATGTCGAGCCATCGCAATTTGCCCTTGTCAAACTCACTCAGATCCTTACGCTTGTCGTGATGAAGAGATCATCAGTGCTATTCACTTCACTTGTCAGTGGTCATAATGTTATACTATTAAGACGTATTTTTTACTTTTCCACACTGTTTTAAGTTTTTCATCTGTTCTAATCAAATCTTCTATTTCATGCAGACATTTTTTACTGATCTAGTTAGCTCATTACACCAAATAAAACTGTGCTGTTAGTGTTATTTGCTAAGCTATGAAAGAATTCGAAAAGTATTCTTGGTCCTTATCACTGAGTCCTGTGGAAATATTGTTTTTCTTTGCTGGTTATATATGACAGGCCAACTTTTCAACACCATGTGTGTTCTTGAGCTTGGTCGTGTACTAAACAAGTTTCCTGTGTGTGTGTTTGTGTGTGTGTGTATATGGTTAAGGATGCTTTGCTCTACTGCTGAGGCTGTGTGTGACAGCACACCAATCACACTCAGCACAACATGAGGAGCGAGACTGCATAAAAAAATAAGGTTCACACACACACACACACACACACACACAAACACACACAAAATAGGCACTGTGAATGTATTCTGTCTCTTTCCAGCAGGGGTATATGCCCACCATGAGGCTTTCAGATCATTCCAGGTCCTGTGACAGTTCCTTTATGAAATGAATAGAAGAAACTGTAGCCAAAGGACCAATAGCCAAAGGAATTTGCTTTAAATTTGGAATGTTGAGCCTGAAACAATGTATACAGAATGAAAAAAAGTAAAGAAACCCTCTAACAATACACAAATACTAGGTAATTACACTCTTTTTGTCTAGAACAGCTTAACTTCTAAACAATCTTTCAAAAGAAATTAAGTCCTTTATTTATCCTCCTGAGACCCAGCAATTCATTTTTGTCCACTGTGGGGGACATGAGTCTGAGATCTCTAACTCAAGCACCATTTATGCAATCCATTTGAGTACTACTGTGCTAAATAGAGTACATCCTGGGCTTTTTAGTAATGTCCCTTTTGTGGGGGTGTGGCAAACAGAGCTCATGGACTTTCTTTTTAAAATGACTGCCATCTAATATTTCACATTTTATGGCAACGAGCAAGGCAAGAGATCAGTTTTTTGCTGACATTATGTTTCTGGTTCTAAAAATAAAATTGCTACATCAATATGACCTTCAATTAACTTCAATTTAGAAAGATATTCAGCAATTTTACCCTTTCAAAGTACAACATTTATTCAATGTCCTTTGTAGTGGACAGCAGGACTTACTACCCCCTGTTTTTAGCCTATTCCAATACAAGAAAGCATAGGGCTGAGTATGGCAGATAAGATTTTATCAAGAATATATGCAGGAGTGTCAGATTTCGAGCTGTCAGGAGATAAGGAAGAGGAAGGCCTGTTGTACCTCAGCCCAATGACGAGGTGCTAAAACTGCTGAATGCACATGTACATGTATCACCATGCAGGAGAGCAGCATGCAAAGGGAAAACATTTGTCAAATGTATTAAATGGAACATGTCTTTGTGCGTTTCAAAGACAAAACAAAATGCTTCCTGTTATTTCATGTGTGATACTGTAAATGCTGTGTGATGTGATTTTAGGCGACTATTTAGGTGAATGCAGTTTAAAGAAAAAAGTTCCACTCTGAGATGTTTTTCTTTTCAGTGTTTCAGTGTTCAGATGTGTTTCCTTTATCAAACTGTTTTATGTAGGTGAAATTAAATGAAATTTTTAATTAAAATCTATATAAAAATAAATACAATATCATTACATTACAACATTAGATTTTTTGATCAAACAAGACCTGATGTCCACTACAAAGGACAGATGATAAAAACCAAATAAATAACGTTGTTGAAAAATAAATTGTTGCACTATGTTTCTTTTAACCACAATACTTAAATTATCCCAAAAATCCTAAATACTAAAACCTTTTTTCTTCTGGGTCTCAGGAGGGCAAACCAGCATTTCTTGTACAACATAAATGCCTCACCTCAAAAATGCTCTTTGGGTGCCCAGGTGGTGCAGCGGGATATTCTGCTAGCACACCAGCGCCGAGATTCTGAACACCCCGGTTTGAGTCTCGGCTCTGCTACTGGTCAGCTGGGCGCCATCTAGTGGGCACAATTTGCAGTGTCTGCTGCAGACACAAATTGGTCACCGTGTCTGCCGGGTTGGGGAAATGACCGGACTATGTGTGTGGGGTCTTCAAACGATGTGCAAGGACCCTGGTTAGCGGGTGGAGGCGTCTGTGCAGAAGCATGGGAGTAAAGAAGGGGTCTGCTAGGACTGCGCATGCATCGGAGGGCACGTGAGCATCAAATATACCCTTCTCGAACGCAATCAGGGATCCACAGCAGCGGAAGACAAATTGACTATGCTAAATCAGAAGAAAAGTGCTCTTTTGCATTAAATGGACATATATTGTTACAGACACACTCCAAAATCTTGCAAAATATCTTCCCAAAGGAGCACAGGCTGAAATGGGATGTCCAACAACCTCATGGTCAGGCGTATACATACTTTTTACAATGTAGTAAGTTTACTTCAATAGCTCTATAAAAGATTTTAAAATCTCGTCATGGATGCCTTGCCTTTGACCTAGTGCTCATCAAACATTTTTACAATAATTGTAGCTGCAGGTATGGATGAATTATTAGTCTGTTATCCTGTTCATGCAATAAAAGGTGCATCTGGTCCTGCCTCATGTTTGTTGGCTGTTAAAGACCATAAATTATTATTGGACCTTCTGATTTATAATAGATGCCTGCCCATATTTGTACGTTTTAATTTAACATACATTTGTTTATTAGTAAAGTTTGGAAATTTAAATAGCTTAACACAATGCTTAGAATAAATAGTTTTTCCAAATTCAACACATCCAATTCCTGGAATGGCTAGAGGTTTGTTGCATGTTAGAAATATGGATACATCAAGTAAAATGTATTTGTATAGCGCTTTTTTAATTAATTTTCTCCCCATTTTCCTCCCGAGAGATACCAGATTGCATCCATGGAGAGCACGTCGCTGTACACGCCTCTTCCGACACATGCACAGCCCTCCTCTTCTCGCCCCTGCATTCTACACAGGCGTCTCTTCCGCCAACCAGGGTCCTTACACAGCGTATTAAGACCCACCCACCCACCAACTCACCCACCCACCCACCCACCCACACACCCACACACCCACACACCCACACACCCACACACCCACACACCCACACACACACACACACACACACCCACACACACACACACACACACACACACACACACACACACACACACACACACACACACACACACACACACACACACACACACACACACACACACACATAGTCCGGCCCCCACCCTAGCCAATTAGTATCTGCTGCAGGCACTGCTAATTATGACCACCAGATTGTGCCCAGCCGACTGGTCGCAACACCGAGTTTCGAACCAAAGTTTTCAGAAACTCTGTGCTGGTGTGCTAGCGGAATATCCCGCTGCGCCACCTGGGCGCCTGTACAGCGCTTTTTACAATAGACATTGTCTCATAGCAACTTTATAGAATCCAGGACCGACAGACCAAAAACCCCTGTCAAGCAAGCCAAGGGTGACAGTGGAAAGGAAAAACTCCCTTAAAATTACAGGAAGAAACCTTGAGAGGAACCAGACTAAGCAGGGACCCATCCTTCTTGTGTGGTGTGGAGAATAATTTGAATTAATAGGATTTACACAAATGTTACAAACACAGAACTAATTTAAAATAAAAGTTATAACTAGCAAAAAATAGAGTGGTCCAAATAGTTCTTTATTTATTTTATTAAGATTTAAATGTCATGTTTTACACATTTTGGTTACATTTGTGACAGGACAGGTAATTACTTGTTACACAAGATTTATCAGTTCACAAGTTTAATATCAAACACAGTCATGGACAATTTTGTATCTTCAATTAACCTCACATGCATGTCTTTGGACTGTGGGTGGACACCAAAGCTCTTGGAAAAAACCCCACGCAGGCGTGGGGAGAACATGCCCCAGACTGATCCACCTGGGAATTGAACCGAGAACCTTCGAGCTGTGAGGCGACAGTGCTACCCACTGAGCCACTGTGCCACCTTGTTGAAATGGTTGAATATAATTGCCTTGCACAACCAATTTATTAGTATTTGGACTTTGCTGGAGCTCCTGGTTTAAAAAACATTATACTGATTTGTTTTTAATGATTCTAGTTTGAAAACAGATGAGTTTCTTGAGTAAAATGTTGAGAGGCTTCAGTATCCTTGCCGTTATTCCACCGTGCTGTTGAATAATAAAAGGTACCACACAAAGCATTTCCTGCAGGACAGCTGGATGAATGTTTGACATTCAGCATGAATCTCTGATGGTTAGCCATGTGGAGAAAATATTCATACAGAATTCATCAGGCTGGTAAATCAAATCTAACATAAGGACAGGCTCTGTCATTGGACATACCACACCCATGTTTTATTAAATACGAGAGCAAGTAGGAGAATAAAACTACATCACACAGTAAAATGTGTTGGGTTAGTGTGTTGACTGTGAATGGTGACAGGTTTTGTCCTCATGCTGCATACACTGGTTTCCTCTTTATTGTTCAGTGTAATTCAAAAAAGTTTAGTTTTCTCCTACGATAATGCTTGTAAAATAATGAAGTAATAATTAAACCAGTGAAGTGAGGTAATTACCCTGAGAATATAAAAGAACAGTCATTCAATTTTCATCACAGTGTTGTCCACACATAACAGAGCCAATTGTGGATTTCATATTAAAATTATTCAGCTTTATCAGCCCCCATTGATTACTTACACCATTTAAATTAAAATTAATGTCACTTAGTTTTTTAAACCCAGTGGACCAGTGGGTCCTAGAAACAGAGAATTAAATAATATTTTTACAAGGCAGAACTTTGAGTCTTGCACAACACACACTAACACACCACCACTATGTCATTGACAGTGCAGTGCTGAGAATGATCCAACACCTAAATAATAAAACAGGGTGAATGCAGGCTAAAAAGGTATGTAGAGAAATACATGGACTACAGTCAGTAATTGTAGAACTACATAGTGCTTTTATATGGTAAGTGGAGCTGATAAAATGGACAGTGAGTGTAGAGACAAGAAGGTGGTTTTAATGTTATGGTTGATCGGTGTATATACCTACAGTATATATATATATACAGTGTATCACAAAAGTGAGTACACCCCTCACATTTCTGCAAATATTTCATTATATCTTTTCATGGGACAACACTATAGACATGAAACTTGGATATAACTTAGAGTAGTCAGTGTACAACTTGTACAGCAGTGTAGATTTACTGTCTTCTGAAAATAACTCAACACACAGCCATTAATGTCTAAATGGCTGGCAACATAAGTGAGTACACCCCACAGTGAACATGTCCAAATTGTGCCCAAAGTGTCAATATTTTGTGTGACCACCATTATTATCCAGCACTGCCTTAACCCTCCTGGGCATGGAATTCACCAGAGCTGCACAGGTTGCTACTGGAATCCTCTTCCACTCCTCCATGATGACATCACGGAGCTGGTGGATGTTAGACACCTTGAACTCCTCCACCTTCCACTTGAGGATGCGCCACAGGTGCTCAATTGGGTTTAGTCCATCACCTTTACCTTCAGCTTCCTCAGCAAGGCAGTTGTCATCTTGGAGGTTGTGTTTGGGGTCGTTATCCCATTGGAAAACTGCCATGAGGCCCAGTTTTCGAAGGGAGGGGATCCCGCTCTGTTTCAGAATGTCACAGTACATGTTGGAATTCATGTTTCCCTCAATGAACTGCAGCTCCCCAGTGCCAGCAACACTCATGCAGCCCAAGACCATGATGCTACCACCACCATGCTTTAGACTGTAGACAAGATACAGTCGTCTTGGTACTTCTCACCAGGGCGCCGCCACACATGCTGGACACCATCTGAGCCAAACAAGTTTATCTTGGTCTCGTCAGACCACAGGGCATTCCAGTAATCCATGTTCTTGGACTGCTTGTCTTCAGCAAACTGTTTGCGGGCTTTCTTGTGCGTCAGCTTCCTTCTGGGATGACGACCATGCAGACCGAGTTGATGCAGTGTGCGGCGTATGGTCTGAGTACTGACAGGCTGACCTCCCACGTCTTCAACCTCTGCAGCAATGCTGGCAGCACTCATGTGTCTATTTTTTAAAGCCAACCTCTGGATATGACGCCGAACACGTGGACTCAACTTCTTTGGTCGACCCTGGCGAAGCCTGTTCCGAGTGGAACCTGTCCTAAAAAACCGCTGTATGACCTTGGCCACCATGCTGTAGCTCAGTTTCAGGGTGTTAGCAATCTTCTTATAGCCCAGGCCATCTTTGTGGAGAGCAACAATTCTATTTCTCACATCCTCAGAGAGTTCTTTGCCATGAGGTGCCATGTTGAATATCCAGTGGCCAGTATGAGAGAATTGTACCCAAAACACCAAATTTAACAGCCCTGCTCCCCATTTACACCTGGGACCTTGACACATGACACCAGGGAGGGACAACGACACATTTGGGCACAATTTGGACATGTTCACTGTGGGGTGTACTCACTTATGTTGCCAGCTATTTAGACATTAATGGCTGTGTGTTGAGTTATTTTCAGAAGACAGTAAATTTACACTGCTATACAAGCTGTACACTGACTACTCTAAGTTACATCCAAGTTTCATGTCTATAGTGTTGTCCCATGAAAAGATATAATGAAATATTTGCAGAAATGTGAGGGGTGTACTCACTTTTGTGATACACTGTATATATATAGTATATACAGTGCATAATATCATTATGTCATAATATCATTAAACCATTCAAGGAATCAGGAGGAACTTTTGTGCGCAAAGGCCAAGGGCACAAGCTTAAGCTGAACGCCTGTGATCTTCGAACCCTCAGACGGCACTGCATCAGGAACCTCCACTCAACAATAGCTGATATAATCACATGGGTGAGGGATTACTTTGGCAAACTTTTGTCAAGCACTACAATACAGAGTTACATGCACAAATGCCACTTAAAGCTTTACTGTGCAAAAAAGAAGCCTTATGTTAACCACGTCCAGAAGCGGCGTCGACTTTTCTGGGCTCGGAGGCATCTAGGATGGACCATCACACAGTGGAAACATGTACTGTGGTCAGATGAATCAGCATTCCAGGTCTTCTTTAGAAAAAAAAATGGATGCCGTGTGCTCCGGACCAAAGACGAAACCAGACTGTTATAAGCAGCAAGTCCAAAGCCAGGGTCTGTCATGGTATGGGGCTGTGTCAGTGCCCTTTTCAATCAGTGATTTACCAAATTCAAGTTTTTGGTTGTTATTGTATTTTTGTGTCCCAATATTGTGAGATTGTGGACTTATTATAATGCAGTTCACAAATTTTGCATTTACTAGAAGTCCATCTGTTGCTCTGTGCACTTATTTATTTATCGATTAAAAGGGACTCCCATAGGACTTATACTGAACAGATGTTAATTTAGTGGAGGACCACTAATATGACAATGGAATGGTGTGTGAGTGAATCAGTGCAGCAGTGTGGGGTTTTTTAAACATCTCACTGTCAATGCTGTGAGCAGAATCTGATCAGTACATGAGCACTGATAAAAGGTTAGAAAAAGATAAGACTTGAAATTGGACCTGACTAGCTTCTCCCACTGGCATTTTTGCTGATGCCCTTTATCTGGTTTCCGGAGGCCCAGCCAGTAAACAGTGGAATTGAGTCTTTACCTGGATTTTCTGTGTTTCCTGGCAGTAGCGTGCAGTACAGGGTTTCTGCTTCAGTGATGCTTTCAATTGTCTTTTTTTGAGCAGTGGTTTATGGTTTGCTTTTGTTTTGTGTTTATTTTGAGCTCTAGTGCTTTGTGTGTTTATTCAGCTTTTCAGCCAGAGTTTTCCCCTGCTATGATTAAGTCCCCTGAAATTGACACTGTATATCCTTATAACATTTCATGTGCTGGTTTCACTGGGTGCCTAGGAAGGCGCTAACCACCCTGAGGGGTGTAGAACATACGATGGGCTGCATTCCATAATTGTAAATAGCCACAAAGTTTATTTGTTTTGTAGGTAGAATCAATTATATACTGAGTAATAGTCTTAAGTAATAAACTTTGATTGTAGGTCAATAGATGTAGAGCATTTAAAAGCACCAATCTCTACTTTTATTTAGATATATTTTAGTCAAACTCTTATCGAAAATATTGTTTAGGTGGATGGGCCATTCCACCAAATAAGTGCCATTTGTGTGTAGTAACTAGATGAAATTGGTAGCACACATACTTAACAATTCAGAATGTCTATTGGTCAATCTCAGTCATCTTTGTTTAATTTTTACAAGCTTTTTAAGTGGAAGATGGCTGTATATGAGTAACATGACTGAAAGTAACAGGACTGAGTTTTAACATAGCATTAGTAAGTACAGTGGTACCTTAAAACTCAACGTCAGCTGGTTTTGGGAGTGGCGTTGGGTTTAATTTGAGTTCCATGGTAATTTTTACCATAAGGATGTATGGAAAACCTGTTAATGTGTTCCACGTTCCAGTGGAACTGCATATATTTTAGGCTAATGTAAAATAATGGGGTTGTTTTTGTCACTTATACACTGCAAATAACACAAATATAATATAAAAAAACATTGAAATACAATAAACCTGCACTTTACTTCTTTATTGTTTCCTTTATATGCTTCTTAATCGTGGAGATGCTTGATTTTAGAACACCGTATTCTTTAGCAAGTTCAGTAAAGGCGCATTCTAATGAGAAGCGGCACAATCGCTTTTGCACTGGCTGTGCCGTTATTTCCTGTGGAGTGTGATGATGCACAAAACTTAACTTATTGTACTAAAACAACGAGCAAGGAATTTCATTAGTGAGAACTTATGAGCAGTAATATTTAAGAGAGGTTTAGTGTTCCTATTTAGTTATTTTAATACTTTAAGCCACATTAAGTTTTTTTTATAATAAGCGTTTTTTAATGAGAAGCATTAAAAGCGTTCAAAAAACTATGTGTTTTAGACTCTCTCAAAAAACAGTCTCAGCACCCTGAGCTATAACAAGTTTAAAAGTGAAACAGGAGGAAAATCCAGCTAAACACAAATACATGTGGAGCTTTCAGAGTGAATTTGACAGTTATTCTACACAAATACAGATCTGTCTCATATTCACACTTTGATGATGTTTTACCACACCGCTCAAGCCAAGTGCTAGGATTTAAAGTCATTAAACAATGCAAGGAAAAAAAAGAATTTCTGAAAGATTTTACTAATTATATTTTACATTATTTTTTTCTTGTTATAAGGAGTTCTTACTGATGTTTACTGATGAACACTTAAATTAAAAAGGACACTTTAATTGCTCATTTAAAAAATGCATTTTAAAGTTAATTTTCATATAAATTTTTACATATGTCCTGGGGATGGAAATGGCACTGATTAGGCGGAATGGCACAGATGCATTTTTGTCATATCCCCTTTAGGCGTGTCTGCTTTTACTCTGGCTTAATCTTATATTTGTATTATTACTTACACTGATAAGCCATAACATTAAAACTACTTCCTTGTTTCTACTGTCTATTTTATCAGCTCCACTTACCATATAGAAGTATATTGTAGTTCTACAATTACTGACTGTAGTCCATCTTTTTTTCTACATACTTTTTTAACCTGCTTTCACCCTGTTCTTCAATGATCAGGACCCCCACAGAACCACTACAGAGTAGGTATTATGTAGGTGGTGGATCATTCTCAGCACTGCAGTGACAATGACATGATGGTGGTGTGTTAGTGTGTGTTGTGCTGGTATGAGTGGATCAGACAGAGCAGTGCTGCTGGAGTTTTTAAATACCGTGTCCACTCACTGTCCACTCTATTAGACACTCCTACCTAGTTGGTCCACCTTGTAGATGTTAAGTCAGAGACGATCGCTCCTCTATTGCTGCTGTTTGAGTTGGTCATCTTCTAGACTTTCATCAGTGGTCACAGGACGCTGCCCACAGGGCGCTGTTGGATGGATGTTTTGGGTTGGTGGACTATTCTCAGTCCAGCAGTAACAGTGAGGTATTTAAAAACTTCATCAGCATTGCTGTGTCTTATCCACTCATACCAGCACAACACACACTAACACACCACCACCATGTCAGTGTCACTGCAGTGCTGAGAAAGATTCACCACCCAAATAATACCTACTCTGTGGTGGTCCTGGGAGAGTCCTGACCATTGAAGAACAGCATGAAAGAAGGCTAACAAAGCATGCAGAGAAACAGATGAACTACAGTCAGTAATTGTAGAACTACAAAGTGCTTCTATATGGTAAGTGAAGCTTATAAAATGGACAGTAAGTGTAAAAACAAGGAGGTGGTTTTAATGTTATGGCTGATCGGTGTATTTAAAGATGTTGAATATAGCCCTTATTTTTGCATGGTTAAAATTACTTGACATTAAGGGTTAAAAATTATAGCTTGAAATTATAGCTTGATTTAAATCTAAGAAAGACAATAAATAAAGAAGATGTTTTGTAGGCTTTATTTAGCTGGAAAAATGCCAAGCATGATTCATCTACATAAAGAACAAGCACACAATCAACATACATGAAGCTAAATGGAGCTAAAAAATATGACATTGGGAATGTCTGCGGAACAAAGAACAGTAAATTGTTGTCTAGATTAAAATAAACTGGTTAAAACCTTTGATAATTAGCTAACCTGCAGCACTGTGAGCAAATCTCCCTGCTATATACAGAAAACTAACCAGTCAAACTGAGGAACTTGTATGGAGGACAAAAGGCGACTGAATAATAGGCTGCTTATTTATTTAGGGCTGCTCTTGTATTTAGGGGTTGCCACAGTGGATCCACATACCAGACCTGGCATTATTTGCCATCAGGGGAGATGTAAGGAGTGCCACTGAGGTTGCTGTTAGGACCTATCACATTGTCTGTTACACTGACAACAACTTGGTCACCAGATGCCCTTCCTGACTCAACCCTCCTATTTTTCCAGGCTACCAAAGGCTAAACTGCTTCTTCCATCACCCCAGCCCCACCAGACATTAGTCAGTGATGCTCAGGAAGACGCCCGATCCGTTGGCTGATGCTGGTAGTGGGCTAGCATAGTTTACCACTACGCCACACGAGGACCATAATAAATAAATAAATAAATAAATAAATACATGTAAACATACATACATCTATTAATAAAAAAATATGAGATTAAAATAAATATAAGTGCTGTCGCCTCACAGCTAGAAGGTCCTGGGTTCAATTCCCAGGTGGAGTGATCTGGGTCCTTTCTGTTTGGAGCTTGCATATTCTTCCTGTGTCTGTGTGGGTTTCTTCCAGGTGCTCCGGTGTCCTCCCACAGTCCACATGCAGTCAGGTTAATTGGAGATACAAATTTTTTCCTGAGTGTGAGTGTGTGTGTGTGTGTTTGCCCTGTGATGGACTGGAGACCTGTCCAGGGTGTTTCCTACCTTTCCCCCAGGAAACTGCACTGACCAAAGCGGTGGTAAAACAGACAATGAATTAAGGAATTAATAAAAATACAAATATGCTTAAATAAATATATGTATAAAAATAATTACATTAATTAATAAATTAATTCGAAAATAAATGCAGTATCTTGGAAATCATATTTATACATATGTGCCCTATGTTTAATAATGTATTAATTCATGTTCTACATTTATTTGTTTTTTTATTTATTTGTGTAGTTAATGTATACATTTTCATTCTACATTTATTCATGTACTTATTTTAATAAACTGTCCTTTATCCTCCATACATCTGTAGGTTAACAAAGGTTAACAAAGAAAATACAATGAATTAGGAACCTAAAATGATTGCACAACACTTAAAACTAAAATGTATCAGGATTTAAGCTTAATCACACAGGAAATAAGTAACTTTACTTATTAAAGCAGATGGAAAATAAACCAAACATTAATTAAAAGGTAATAAAAGCTCAAGCCAAGTAATATCCTCTGGTTTGAGCATCAGTGAGAATGCATAGACTCTTGCCATCAAGGAGAAAATTCAACACCACGTGCACACATTTGTGCTTCCTGTTGACTACGATAAGAAAAAATACCTAGCCATGCTTAGAACCTCACGCAGCAACTGGTCTTATTTCTTTATTTTTTTTAAATAAAGCTGCAATACATACTTTTTTCCTTTGAGTAATGTCAACTCATGGGTCTGTTTAGATTGAGACTAGTTGTTTGTAACCATCAGATTATTGTGTCATACGATTCATTTTCTTACACAAGTAGCTTGAAAGAACATTATTATTATTATAAATTATTGTTTTTGTTGTTGTATGTAAGGATTTCACCAGTATATTGAGTTGAATTTTGAGTTGCTGTCAATGTTAGCCCACTCCACCAATAGCTTGGTGTGTTTGTTGGTGCAAACTCCAGCATTCGCCTGTTTCTGACCAGTCCCAATGTTTATTCATAATCGTTAAAACATGCAAAACCCTGATTATGCACTCAAGTGTCAGTATTGTGTTCTGGATGTACAAGAAGCACAAAAAGCCTCATTTAGTAGTGCACAACTGCTCACTTCAGCTATTGATTTATTAAAGATGATCCTTAAAGTTTCGGCATTTAGCAGACACTTTTCAAGGGCCCAACAGTGGCAAACTA
Organism: Trichomycterus rosablanca; assembly: GCF_030014385.1. Lineage (NCBI taxonomy): Eukaryota > Metazoa > Chordata > Actinopteri > Siluriformes > Trichomycteridae > Trichomycterus > Trichomycterus rosablanca. The sequence goes on from NC_085995.1 coordinate 28,631,922, forward strand.
GCAGTGGTGGGGTTTAAACCAGCAACCTTCTGCTTACTAGTCCAGTACCTTAACCACTAGGCTACAACTGCCTCCCATTGCCTGACCCTTTACAGTTACATTTCCGGCATTTAGCAGATGCTGTTATCCAAAGCAACTTACAGTATACAGTCTAGGCAATTCAGGGTTAAGGGCCTTGCTCAAGAGCCCAACAGTGACAACCTAGCAGTGGTGGGGTTTAAACCAGCAACCTTCTGCTTACTAGTCCAGTATCTAAACCATTAGGCTACAACTGCCTCCAAACTTCATTTAAGTTGAAACACCCTCAGAATGAGTGACCCCCTCTTGCTTGCACACTATCTTTAACCCAGTCAGATGGAACACAACACAACATTATGATCGCCTTCTTAATATTGTGTTGGTCCCCCTTTTGCTGCCAAAACAGCCCTGACTTGTCAAGGCATGGACTCCACTAGACCCCTGAAGGTGTGCTGTGGTATCTAGCAGCGGATCCTTCAACTCCTGTAAGTTGCGAGGTGGGGCCCCATGGATCGGACTTGTTTGACCAGCACATCCCACAGATGCTCGATTGGATTGAGATCTGGGGAATCTGGAGGCCAAGTCAACACCTCAAACTCATTGCTGTGCTTCTATATCCCACCCACTTTACTTCACCTGTCAGTGGTCATAATGTTATGCCTAGTCGGTGTATGTGATCATGTCACAGTTTTCCAGTCATCTACAGGACAGTGACAAAAGACAGGCCACTGTACTAGAACTGCTTTGTGCACAGGTGGTAGCAAACATGTCTTTAGGTAAATGTTTCAAATGTTTAGAGAATTAGGTCTTTTTACATAGCAGTTCTTTAAAACTGCTTACAGTTATTTCTGCCTTGAAATTGGACCACCAGTGAGCCTTGACACTAGAGTAGACACTAGCTAGAGTTGATTTCAGGAATATGTGGAATATTACTTATAGTCCCAGTGAAAGCAGTACATTTTGTACTACACCCAGTACATACCATTCTCTTGCCAGTTTGTACAAACTACATTGACAGTTGGTGAATTCGACTAATTATTCATCCAAGGAGCCCAAAAGTTACATACTGCAGCTTAGAATTATCTCATTTATATACATATCTTGATGTAGAAAGGTCATAAATCACATCACACCAAAAAACACATGATTTTATCAGAACCCTTCCTCAGTCTTTCACTTAACCCATTTTATTCAGCTTAAAAATAATGATTTTGTCTTCACTGTGTCAGGAAAACTGAACCACCAGTCTGTTTTAAATATATAAATAAAGTTGCCTGTATTGTCTCGGCATCAGTAGCTGCACATTTTTCAGTGCGTTCCTCCTATAATGTCAAACTGGTAATTGGAGCAGTCATGCTGATTTTCTAATAGACATCTTGGTCTTCACTTGAAAAGGATAAAATAAATAAATAAATAAAACTCACAGCGAGTGGCCGTTTTAATGAGATAAAAAGGCTGGTGGTTTCATTTCAAATAAAGAAGGACTTCTTTTTGTCATTGAGAAGCTTACTTTTTATGTCTAAATTTCTGTGATGGATTCTTCAAGGCACAGGAAATATTTCTGGGGCCCAAACAAGCACAAGAATGTGGTTACGGACGAATAGGGGCTGAAAATATAGTATATATCAAACCTGAAGAAGTTTTATTTATGTTAATTTTCAAGGGATTTATCCTAAATAGCTATAATGTAAATTAACTTCTATGTTTATAACTATTTTGTGTCTCAAAACAGAATGCTGTTGCACTTAATTCCTTAAAAGTGCCTATTAGAGAAGGGACTAAAAGCTATTTCATCTAGCCAGTGCATACAAAAACAAGCATACCCCTCTCTACTCTATCCGAAGTTTTACAGCAGTCAATTTGGTATTTTTTAAGAATTTAAGACCAAATTCAGTGCAATTGTGGTTACTGGTTCTGCCACATTAACACACTAAGCTTCCCCGACCCACACCACAATGTTCCCCATGGGTACATCAGTGATTTCGCAGTTGAGCTTGTCCAACCACCCATCTAGTATAAATAGGGAACTCTGAGAGGGAGTCATGAGGTACTGTCCGAACAGTCCGCTTGCTGTCATAATGCGGTTCTTCTGGTCCCAGCGCCACTGAGATGTTGCTATGGGCTGCTTCAGGCTCTTAATCATTTTGACATTGCCACTGCTAAGCTCTACATACAGGGCATCAGTCTGCTGACCTGAGCTTCCAAACACGTTGTACTGGTGGATCTCAGTGAACGAGGGCATAAACGCCAGGTCGGACAGGTGCAGGTTGGTGTGGATGTCGAAGGGCTTGCCGATCTCGCCACGCACCGAAATAGACTGTAGACGCAGCATGCCGCCCCGGTCGTCGACAGTCACTAGGTGGTGGCCATCAGGGGAGATGTAAGGAGTGCCACTGACATCGCTGTTAGGACCTATCACATTGTCTGTTACACTGTCAACAATGAGCTGGGGGTGAACAGCGCCGGTTGAATCTGGGTGACAACTGACGAAATAATAGCCTCCCAGGTGGGTGTAGGCCAGGGACTGTGGGATACAGTCGTACTCATGTAAGCTGATGTTCTTCACATCAGAGGTAGTCTCCAGGTCAATCTTATGCAGTGCTGGTTCATTTTTATGAAGAATCATTCCAAACCTAAAACGGAAAACAAATTCCTTCCATTACACATTTTTTGTATTATCACAGCATTATCTAGTTAAACAGGATGTGCATATATCTTGATTGCTAACACTTGTAAAATCTTGGGATTCATATATTTTTTTACATCTGTTTCTATGACTGAATAAAAACTGTAAGATATACCCTATAGTGCCAAAAGAACAAAAAAATGTGAGAGCCTGACCATGAGCTTGCTGGACCTTTTCAAAACCATTGGCTTATGGGGTATGCAAGTTTGACTTACAGTTGACAGTCCAATTATCCCAAGGGTGTTTAATAGAGTTGAGGTGATAATAGGAACCTGGTGTGTTTGCAGCAAAAATGTCAAGAACTCACTTCGGATCTTATCACAGACTGGACTGAACTCCAGTTATTATTTTGCTAGTTATAAAAATTATTCTCCAGGCCACCCAATGAGTATAGGTCCCAGCTGAGTCTGGTTCCTCTCAAGGTTTCTTCTTGTAATTTTAATTTTAAGGGAGTTTTTCCTTTCCACTGTTTTTCCTCGGCTTGCTCAACAGGGGTTTTTGGTCTGTTGGTCCTGGATTCTGTAAAGTTGCTTTGAGACAATGTCAATTGTAAAAAGCGCTATACAAACACAAAGGGCTCTTTGTAGGCCACTGGATTTTCTCCAAACCAAACCTGTCAAACCTTGCTTTGTGCACAGGGACACAGTTAGCACAATGTTAAAAGCATATTATTTATATGATCTCTAATTGATTTTATTTACGTGTTAGGAATAATATGTGGCTAAAACACGTGCACAGGAGCACAGTTAGCACGAAGTTAAAGTTCCGTGAAGATTTACAAACATCAACTTATATTATTCATTAATGGGGTTTTAAAATATAGTTTATAAAACGGATAGTTCCGGTCCTAAAATCTGATTGGCTGAGCCGCGTTCGAAGCCGTTGTAAAATCCCCGATAAACTCACACCTATGACCACCTCACATCATTCCATATTAATACGCCACTGAATAGAAAAGTTAATGTTATTTTCGCCCTCATGTTGCCTAGCAACACTGTTAATCGAACTATTTTGCGTCGCGGAAGAACGCTTTATTGTAAGTTTATACACAATAAATACATTTATGAATTAAACATTGTTGTATTTATTATATTTTATGTTGACCGCCGTTTTATAAAAGCAATAAGCCACTCGAGACCGTACGTTACTGTTACGATTTTAGCACGGGGAAAGAAGTTTTAGTTCAAAAACGTCATCCCCGTGCTAAAATCACAGTTTTTTTGTTATAAAAAATGCTAGTTTGATTGAACACAAATTGTTGATCTTATGCCTTGAGAAAATGTCATTGACTAAGTAATTAAAGAAGCATCAAAAACGGTCTGTTGGAACAACTGTTACTGGCCACAGTCAGGTAAGCTTTACATCATATGCAAAGAAATCCATCCAGGTGCACATCCAGTATTTATTTATTTGTTTATTTTACATAAATATGCATTGAAAAGTCTTTAAGTAATATTAAAGCTTACATTTTAAGCTGCTACTATTTTTTTTTTACCTTTGTGCAACATAAAAAAACTTAATTACAGATGAGGGGCTGTAATAGGGCTGGACGCACCTCACTATTGAAAAGCGAGGCAAATCCACACACCTGCATAAACGGAAACAGAAGCCAAGTTGCAAATGTTGTCATCAAGTTAGAATAATACTGTGGCTAAAAAGCCACAAACAAAAAAGGGACAATAGCAAATAATCAGGTGGCCCAATTAATAGAAACAAAGTAACAAATAAAATATACATTCTTTATTTGTAGCCTGCAACTAAAAATGTGGATAGTGCAGGAATAGCATGACAGGCTACTACAGTCATCTGTGACAAGCCAGGTTTTAAAAAAATTCATTTTGTCCCTTTCCTCTCGATTTTTAGCGCATCCAATTTTTACCCAATTGCGTTATGCTTCTTCTCTACAGGTGCTGACCCCTGCCCCGATTGAGGAGAGCGAGACAGACACACGCCCCCTCCAACACGTGTGCAGTAGCCGACTGCATCTTTTCACCTGCACTAGGTGAGTTCATATGCCGATCAGCTTTGTGCACGAAAATTCACACCCTGATCAGCATTATTCCTTGACTCTGTGCAGGTGCCATCAACCAGTCAGCAGAGGTCCTTATTCGCTCAGTTATGAGGAGTCCCTATCCAGTCTTAATCTACCCTATGAACAACAGCCGATCGTTGTTCATGCAGCTTCCCAGCCCAGCCGGATGGCAGAGCTGAGATTCAATACGATGTTCAATGCTAGCGTGTTTTACCGCTGCACCACCTGAGCGGCGACGAGCCAGTTTTTAGGAAAAAGAAGGGAACGAGACCACAAGCTGCAGACAGCGAAACACAAACGGTAACACCATCACCACCTGGTGCAGCTAGCGCTGCCTGTATGTGAGGACCACTCTGGAAAAAGGAGCACACCGCCTCTGAGGCAGTGGTTCTAAAGGTGACAACCTCAAACTGGCATCACGGTTTCAGAGAAATGCAAGTGTGTCAATAAGGAAGCTGGCAAAAAGAAAGAGAAACAAAGGAGATACTTTTATATGTAGAAGAACTTGTTCCTGAACCAAATTAACGCTTACGAGGCACCATCGTGCATCACTGATGACATCAAGTAAAACATTTTTAAGAGAATTCAGTGCCACTTTTGGATGCTATGACATATAATATTACACATCGTAGTAAAATATCCTAAATTTTTGCAATGTCTGTTTAAAGAACATTGTTCTTAAACTGTTAGATTATTTGCTGACACATTTTTGTTGAGCCTTGACACATCCTTGCTCATTAAAATACAGACAGGGCCAAAAATGTATACACATTTAAACAAAGGAAAAACCTGTGTAAAAGTTAGTATCAATAACTACATTTATACAGACATCAATGGACTAATATGTCACATTTAAACATTATACTTCACATTGCTACAGTAAATTGATTTCACTTTAAAAAGTTAATAGATAACATCTTTCTGGATGCTAGGAATGGCTTTACAGTCTTAGAATAAGAAAGTCCTTCTTAGAATCTTAGAATGTTTTTAGTTAAATACACGGCATGTATAAGCATTGTACATACTTTCCCAGCTCTTTAAAATTCAGGTTTTTAATTAAAAGTTACAAATGTTTAACCCACTCAAATTTCTGTTTATTTCTTCTACTGAACAAAAGTCCAACAAAATGTCCAAAACACTGAGAAAATAGGAGAAATTTATAAAGAGCCCATGGTGTATGATAAAATTCTGGCTTAAAGAAAATCCATCTGGGCTTGTTGATATACTATATCTGCAAATTACTACAAGATATAGAAGAAAAACAAATTGTTGTTGTCCCTCCACCTAAATTGTTATACGGTTTGTTAGATCAGGTCTGACTCAGCATGAGATCTGATTAGTGTGTCTCACTGTAAATCAGATTGTGATTATAGAGTCAGTTATTGGAGAGTATACTGCAGTGCGATAAGCCTGAGGGTAGGTCTTAGTCTGTGCAGATATCTTTTACAGAGTTATCTAGTTTTGGCACTTGATATAAACCTGAAATCGTGTCACGGACCTTGAAATGAGCCATTTGCCAGGAAATTAAAAATTTAAGGTTTGTGTTTAGAGATTTAGCATTTTTTTTTTGCATGCAATATGCAATATGAGGCGGTCCTAGCAATCATACAGCAATTAAGTAAGTGTAACAGACTTTTCTGTGGTGTAGTGTGCTGACAATGTTTGATGCGTGTTTACATATTGAGTGCATTTTGTTTCTTTTGGGGATTCCATAATCAGTGAAAAAGTGAGCTTCTCTACACACATGATCATCTATGTGCTGCGCCTCAAAAAGCCAGTAAAGTATTATGTCTCAGACAGTTTGTCTATGTGCAGTTTATTTCTTACTGTATAAACTCAGCAAACCTAAAGATGCTTGGTTACACTAGCAATAGGTTAGACAAAATGTCCAAGATGTTGACATCTAAAGCAGCTAAAATCACGACTCGGGTAAGTGAGTTTAGAAAACTTCCAACCAACTCTGTGGACGCAGAGCGGGGCGTGTCAAAACACGGACGAGAATTTTTGTCTTTAAACTATTAAGGTAGGACGACTGTGTATTGTAGCTTTCATTTATTTTATCATTTAATTTATAAGTGTTATTTAATGACTACCATGAAATGTGGCACTTTTGTTCAAAAATTTAGTAGAGCCTTAATTATAAGGAATTATAGTCCTGGGGTTGAATAATTCTGAGACTGTGGTAAGTGGCAGTAAAAAAATTCATTTTGGGTTGGATTTGGAGAAACCACTAATAATGAAGTTAATAAAAAACCTAATAAACCTAATTTGCAATTTGACTGAATAATTTTGATTGGAACTGAAGTTGTCCAACAAGCGTATGGTTAAGTAGCTACATACTTTCAACCATTTTTTAAAGAAATTACAAAAATCTGCTGGGTAGTAAAATATTAAGACATATGTTTTTGTTAGTATGACTGTCTACATCAGCAAACATTTTTTATGATAACCTTACCTGGCTGAATCCCAGTTTTGTTTTAAATTTGTAATTAGGGCCTACAATGCCATTATGTTATACCTAATATAGTGAATTAACAGCATTTGGAGTCTTGTTGTTCTATAGTAAACGAGTAAAATATGCCACATCAATTTTAAAATATAATGCAGCATTGTGGCAAAGTTAGCTGAGTGCAGACCTTGAATCCTTAATAATAATTTTCTGTAGAAAGTTTGGCATGTCTTCCCTATGTGAGCACTGTTCTTTTTTATTTACTAAATTGTACCTAGGTATAAGTGTGGGTGTGTTACCTTGCCAGAAATCTCTACAGAACCATAGTGTCAACCCTGTCAGTACAATTGCTCTTAGACTAATGACATATATGGTAAAAGAGAAGCCAACATTCATTGTACAACCCCAAATCAGAAAAAGTTGGGACAGTATGGAAAATGCAAATAAAATAAAAATGCAGTGTCCCTTACGTTTACTTTGACTTTATTTCATTGCAGACAGTTTAAACCCAAGATATTTCATGTTTTGTCTGCTCAACTTTTTCATTTGTTAATATTTCTCCATTCCTGCATTTCAGGCCTGAAACACATTCCAAAAAAAGTTAAAACGGGGGCAACTTAGGGCTAGTAATGAGGTGAAAAAAATAAATAATGATGTGATTCCAAACAGGTGATGTTAACAGGTGATTGTAATCATGGTTTGGTACAAAAGCAGCATCCAGAAAAGGCTGAGTCTTTGAAGAGCAAAGATGATCAGAGGATCTCCAGTTTGTGAGAAAAATTTGTGAGAAAATGATTGAAATGTTTAAAAACAATGTACCTCAAAGAAAGATTGGAAGGGATTTACATATTTCTCCCTCTACAGTGCATAATATCATTAAACCATTCAAGGAATCGGGAGGAATTTTAGTGCGTGAAGGCCAAGGGCACAACCTTAAGCTGAACGCCTGTGATCTTCGATCCCTCAGACGGCACTGCATCAAGAACCGCCACTCAACAATATCTGATATAACCACATGGGTGAGGGATTAATTTGACAAACCTTTGTCAAGCACTACAATAAAGAGTTACATGCACAAATGCCACTTAAAACGTTACTGTGCAAAAAAGAAGCCTTATGTTATCCATGTCCAGAAGTGGCATCGACTTCTCTGAGCTGTGGACCTGTGGATCACACAGTGGAAATGTGTATTGTGGTCAGATGAATCAGCATTCCAGGTCTTTTTTTGGAAAAAATGGACGCTGTGTGCTCCGGACCAAGGACGAAGAGGACCATCCAGACTGTTATCAGCTACAAGTCCAAAAGCCAGGGTCTGTCGATGGTATGTACATTAAGATCTTAGAGCAACACACGCTGCCTTCAAGACGTCATCTTTTCCAGGGATGTCGATGCATTTTTCAACAAGACGATGCAAAACCACATGCTGCACACATTCCAAAAGCATGGCTGCAGAAGAAGAGGGTACGGGTACTGGACTGGCCTGCCTGCAGTCCTGATCTGTCCCCAATAGAGAATGTGTGGAGAATTTTGAAATGAAAAATGCGACAACGACGACCCCGTACTGTTGCACATGTTAAGACGTGTTTGCAGGAAGAATGGGACAAAATAAAAGCTGAAACACTAAATCACTTGGTATCCTCAGTGCCAAAACGTTTTTGTAAGTGTGGTAAAAAGGAATGGCAACATTACAAAGTAGTAAATGCTTTACTGTCTCATGTGTTTCAGGCCTGAAATGCAGGAATTAATGTATATTAATAAATGAAATGAAGTTGAGCAGACAAAACATGAAATATCTCAGGTTCATCCTGTCTGCAATCAAATAAAAGTCAAAGTTAATGTAAGAAACTGTTTTTTTATTATTTGCATTTTCCATGCTGTCCCAACTTTTTCTGATTTGGGGTTGTAAATGAATTGCTGGTCAAAATGAAAGCAGGGGGAACAACAGTTTCACAAAGAACTATAAGCAATGCTTTGAACTGCTGTCACCACTTATTATACTTGCCATGCAAAACCTCTCTGTGATAAAAGGCAAGTGTAACATATGTGTCTTATATTTGCACACATGCACGTAGACAATATAATATGGGCTACTTTTATAATATGGGCTAACAGTTATGGTGCATTACACTTCATCAAAGAACATATGAATGAAGGAATGCACCAGGGCATATTAGAAAAGGATTTATTCTTATCAGTCAAAAAGCTAAATCTAAAAACAGATAAGTGTTTCACTAAGACGTGCTTTTTTTGTTACATTTCATAAATACAAAATCAGAAGACATTGTGTGTGTTTCTTTAGCTTCAATTTATAAGCAAATATCCATCTGTATCCAGATGAAAAAGAAAGGCTCAGAGATGCATGTTCCGTAATCTTTTTCTCGGATTTAATCAAATCAAATGAGATTCTCTTTCCCCAGCATTTCTTATTGTGATGTTTATTCAGGGTTTAATCTCTGCACTCTCGTCTCTGAGACTGCAAAAGCATTTTCTAAAAGAAAGTAACTCTAAATGTATTAAATTGCATATTAAGGTCTAATGTCGCTCTGCCAGCATGTTTTACCCAGCAGGAGATTGCTGGTCTGCGGTGGAGTGGTAATAACTGGCAAAGATGTATGTAATTTGTGCCATCCTCAGCCACAGGTCATGCTATGCCTGCAAAAATGTATTTATATAGAGCTGTTCAATGGACCATGAAAAAATCATCTAGTTAATGAAGCCAGTTTAAAATGTAATCTAAAATAATATACTAACCTTTTAAATCACTAAGGGTCATAAAGGTAGCAGAACTGTACAGTCACTGCTGAATGTAGCAGATAGACAATGTAGACTGAAATACACAAAACTGCCAAAAATATGTGAACACCTGACCATCTCAAAAAGCCAGTAAAGTATTATGTCTCAGACAGTTTGTCTATGTGCAGTTTATTTCTTACTGTATAAACTCAGCAAACCTAAAGATGCTTGGTTACACTAGCAATAGGTTAGACAAAATGTCCAAGATGTTGACATCTAAAGCAGCTAAAATCACGACTCGGGTAAGTGAGTTTAGAAAACTTCCAACCAACTCTGTGGACGCAGAGCGGGGCGTGTCAAAACACGGACGAGAATTTTTGTCTTTAAACTATTAAGGTAGGACGACTGTGTATTGTAGCTTTCATTTATTTTATCATTTAATTTATAAGTGTTATTTAATGACTACCATGAAATGTGGCACTTTTGTTCAAAAATTTAGTAGAGCCTTAATTATAAGGAATTATAGTCCTGGGGTTGAATAATTCTGAGACTGTGGTAAGTGGCAGTAAAAAAATTTCTTGAAGCACCCAGAACTCCAGGAAGACATGCATCAAGGTTCTTCTCTGTACTTGCACCCAAGTTATGGAACGAGCATCCCGTGTCTGTCTGAACATTTGAGTCTCTCGCTGTCTTTAAAAGACAATTAAAAACCCACCTCTTTACTAAGCACTTAAGCTGACATGTACTTACTAATGCTGTTATTCATTTCTTGCATTAAAAAAACAGATTTGTATTCTTGGACTGTTGTCTACTTAAACTAGAGGAAGGTAATGTTCACAATGGCAGCACTTTTCTAAGTGCTCTGGATAGGAGTGTCTGCTAAATGCCGAAAATTTAAGTTTAAGATGACTATTTAAAAGCAAGGGGCATGCTTTTTCTTGCAGGGTAGCCTCTATGCCTTTGGTAGTCTAAAACTTGTTTGACTTTAAACATTGTCAAGAGTGTTCCAGCAGCTTTTAATTCACCGCATCTCTTTTTGGTGTTTTTTGCGTTACATCCAACAATACTGATATTTTCAACATAAGGTGACATTTGAGTTTCCCCAACCTTGGCAAAGAGACCACTGCTCCATGTACTTTTAACTTACAGACAGCTATTTTATAAGGATGAGCCAGAGATCATTCTTGCTTAGAAACGGCTCTTAAAGACTTTAAACTGACTAATACTGTATGATAAAACTCATTAGATCTTTACTGAAATTCCTTTACTTTTCTTTTGTAATGCTTAGTCAAACTAGCTCTAATATTATGCATGGATTATGCATGGAGGAAAAAGAAAATTATAGTTGTAGTCAATTATTACCACTAAAGAGAAAGCATAGATGGCAATGACACAAAGTGAAAATACATATAGAACTGTCTACAACACCAGTCTTTGTGTTTCTTTGTATAAAACTATGAATTAATCTTTACTGTACTGATAAGAATAACTGTATTGTCAGCAAAAGTGTATTGTGAATGGAGCCATCGTTTGCCCATCAACAAGCTCCACTGCAACTCAGTTTAGTGCCGCAGACTGTCCAGGAGCTCACATACCCTTGTATGACGGGGAAGGGACTTCGTTCCGATTCGCAAACTTGATTTTGAACCAGTTCAGTGTGTTTCCGCTAAAAAAAGAGGTTCCAGACATGCAAAGCTGGGACCAAACAATACTAAGGTTTTCAGCGTGAATCATGGCGTTATCTGTGGGCGTGTCAAGTTGTGGACGTTAGGGTGTTTTTTTTTTTACAGGAGCAGCTGTTGCACTGCTGTGCTATTGTTTCCTATGAAGCTTGATGCTGCACTTATTTGTTTTAAAATTCACCTGATTTAATTTTGTTTTCTAGATCTCAGGAATGTTTTAATGCTTTTAATTAATTTTTTTTCCTTATGTAAAGCACTTTGAATTGCCACTGTGTATGAAAGGTGCTATACAAATAAGCTTGCCTTGCCTTCTATTTTATTTATGCATTTTCTCCCAATTTAGTGTAGTCAATTTGACTTCCTCTGCTGGGGGATCTCTGATTGCAGTCGAGGTGGGTATATTACTGCTCACGCCTCCTCCGACCCACACGGAGCCCTTTGCAGAACCCTTTTTCACCTATGCACTCTGCACAAGAACCTCTCTGCCCGCTAGATGGCGCCCAGCCGATCGGTGGCAACGCCGAGTTTCTAACCGCGGAGTTCAGAATCTCTGCGCTGGTGTGCTAATGAAATATCCCGCTGCGCCCACCTGATTTAATTTTGAGTCAGCTTCATACTTAACGCTTAACGTAAAAAATAAAGCTTAATGTGGCTTGTGTACTAAAACAGGACTAAGGAATTTCAGCAGTACAGAGCATTTATAACCAGTAATAACTGAGAAAAAAGTAGTGTTCCTACGTTGTTCTTTTAGTACTCTCCTGAGAAGCTAATTCTCAGACATAACACATATTTAAAAGTAAAACCACCACACAGCGATGAAAATACAGCCAAACATGGATATATGTGGACACTTTTAGAGTGCATTTGATGGTTATTGCACACAAATAGATATTCGTGTCGTGGAACAAATTGGTGTTGTTTTACTGCACAGCTCAAGCCAAGCGCTGAGCAAAGCAGCAATCTGCACCGAGGGTCTCAGTGAGCAAAGCGCAAAACACTTCTCATGTGAATGCACTAGAGAAAGCAACAATGGCGACAAACATGAGGAACGAAGTCACCTTCTACGTCTTCTAACACAAACAGTTGACCAGAGTTCTTTTGGTGGAAAAGCGATAACTGATCTGATGTGTGATTAAGTGTTTCCTTAATTTTTTAAGCAGTGTACATATTACAGACATACCTTATATGATTGATTATGAGGCTGGATGGAGGGATGAAGAAGTCATCTACTCTGTCAAATCGACGGCCAACGGGCGGGGTATGGATTGTGTGGTGGGACGTGCTGCCACTGGCCTGCTTGATGACCTAACACAGAGCAAGAGAATCAAGTATTCAATGTGATCTATTTAAATACCAACATGTTTTTACTGGATGGGCAATTCCCACTGGCAGAAAATTTTTATATCCAAGCACTACCATCTCAGTGCACTTAGATCAGCCTGCAGTGCTGAGATCTTCACTTACAGCTTTATTTAGAGTAGTGAAGTGAGATATATCTCCAGAGGGACCTTCTGGTATGCTTATTCAATCATGTAACATTGTTTTTGGATGGCCTGAAAATGTCAGCAAAAATCGTTTAGGGATCGGGGGAGGGGTTGTGCTGCTTGTGTTGGATGTTCTGTCGCTGGGAAAGCAGCTCTGTTTGTGTTTGTGAGCCTATGCTAATAAGATCACTGAAGAGCTGCTGAATGACAGATGTGGGAGCCAGCAACTTACCTGTAATGGGAGGAGCAGATCATGGAAAGGGTGTAGTCAAGCTTATTAAAGCGGTTTACTAAGTGTGATTGAGTAAGTAAGTGAGCGTGTGAGTGTGTGTTATTTTACTATAGACTGGTGCCTGTCTTGATTCCAGTGTTTCTGGATGGCATTGAACTCACAGCAACCCTAACCAGAATTAAGCAATCAGTGAATGAGGTGCAATACATTTGTTTCTATTTATTTATGCATTTTCTGCCTTTGTCTCCCGATTTTAGCCAATTAGTCTTCTGCTGCTGGGGATCATGATTGCATTCAAGGAGGGTATATTTGCCTGCCCCATGCCCCTTTCAATGCATGCAAAGTCCTCAACCCCTTCTTTTTTGCACGTGCTTTGGTGGATTTCCACATGAGGCTCCTCCACTTTTGCACAAGCGCCTCAGTCCAGAGATCGCAGAGTCGCACGTAAGTCGCACACACAGCGTGACTCGCAAAAAAATGACTGGTCCAACAAAAGTCAGCAACATTAGTTACATATATATATATATATATATATATATATATATATATTAGGGCTGTCAAACGATTAAATTTTTTAATCGCGATTAATCTCAGAATTTCATATAGTTAATCGCGATTAATCACATAAAAAAAAATCTGTGTAAATGTTATAGAAAACAAGGATTTTTAAGTGAAATGTTACAATTAAAATGGTGAACACATTTTATGCTAAATGTACTGATGTTAAAAACTGCTGGGACAAGAGAAAACTGTAAGGGAGTTTATTCACTCACATACTAGGCAGTAAATGTCAGATTGTAGGTTAGAATTTCTCCATCAGCAAACACTGTAGATCAGCGGTGCGTTAGGTGGGATAAGGTGTAGTTATTGTATCAGACTTGTCTGTGGTTGTATCGTGACGATGGTTTGATGGACGTTTCTACACGAAGTGAGTGTGTTTTGACCCTTTGGGGCTTCCATAGTTCATGAACTAACGTGCTCGACTCAGCTTTCCGGTATTCGGTACAGAAGAAGAAGTTAATTAAGTGTAATAAAGTGTTCTGCTCCCGACAACTTGTGAATATAGCGTGTATTTATTTCTTTATTATGCAAGTGCATCACTACCACGATCGGTTACATTATGTTAACAAACCGCAAATGAAAAACGGTGGCAAGTCCGACATTAAAACGTTTGTTCTACCAGTCAAGTGTCAACATGAACTAGAATTTGCGTTAATGGCACTAATTTTTTTAATCGCGTTAAATTGAGGTCGCGTTAATGCGTTATTATCGCGTTAACTTCGACAGCCCTAATATATATATATATATATATATATACATACAGTGAGGAAAAGAAGTATTTGATCCCCTGCTGATTTTGTAAGTTTACCCCCTTACAAAGACTTGAACAGTCTATAATTTTTATGGAAGGTTTATTTTAACAGAGAGAGACAGAATATCAACAAAAAATCCAGAAAAAAAAACATTAAATAAAAGTTATAAATTAATGTTTATTTAATTAAGGGAAATAAGTATTTGATCCCCTACCAACCAGCAAGAATTCTGACCCCCACAGACCGGTTATGTGCACAAAAGGCACACAAATTAGTCCTGTCCCTGTATAAAAGACTCCTGTCACAGAATCAGTTTCTTCCGTTCAAATCTCTCGACCACCATGGGCAAGACCAAAGAGCTATCAAAGGACGTCAGGGACAAGATTGTAGACCTGCACAAGGCTGGAATGGGCTACAAGACCATCAGCAAGAAGCTTGGTGAGAAAGAGACCACTGTTGGTGCGATCATTTGAAAATGGAAGAAATACAAGATCACAGTCAATCGCCCTCACTCTGGAGCTCCATGCAAGATCTCACCTGGTGGGGTAAGAATGATTCTGAGAAAAGTGAGGTCAGTCCAGAATTACACGGGAGGAGCTTGTCAATGATCTCAAGGGAGCTGGGAGCAGAGAAATGCTGGATAAGACCCCAAGAACACCATCCCCACTCGGCATTTCTCTGCCTCCAAACACGGCGAGTGGAGTTGATGCCAAAGAGCTCAATTTTGGTCTCATCTGACCATATCACATTCTCCCAAGCTTTCTCTGAATCATTCAGGTGTTCATTGGCAAACTTCAGACGGGCCTGTACATGAGCCTTCTTGAGCAGAGGGACTTTGCGGGCACTGCAGGATCTCAATCCATTACGGCGAAGTGTGTTACCAATGGTTTTCTTGGTGACTGTGCTCCCAGCTCCCTTGAGATCATTGACAAGCTCCTCCCATGTAATTCTGGACTGACCTCACCTTTCTCAGAATCATTCTTACCCCACCAGGTGAGATCTTGCATGGAGCTCCAGAGCGAGGGCGATTGACTGTGATCTTGTATTTCTTCCATTTTCGAATTATCGTGCCAACAGTGGTCTCTTTCTCACCAAGCTTCTTGCTGATGGTCTTGTAGCCCATTCCAGCCTTGTGCAGGTCTACAATCTTGTCCTTGACGTCCTTTGATAGCTCTTTGGTCTTGCCCATGGTGGTCGAGAGATTTGAACAGAAGAAACTGATTCTGTGATAGGTGTCTTTTATACAGGGACAGGACTAATTTGTGTGCCTCATGGAACACATAACCGGTCTGTGGGGGTCAGAATTCTTGCTGGTTGGTAGGGGATCAAATACTTATTTCCCTTAATTAAATACAAATTAATTTATAACTTTTATTTAATGTTTTTTTTCTGGATTTTTTGTTGATATTCTGTCTCCCTCTGTTAAAATAAACCTTCCATAAAAATTATAGACTGTTAAAGTCTTTGTATCTTTGTAAGGGGGTAAACTTACAAAATCAGCAGGGGATCAAATACTTATTTGGCGCCCAGCGAACCGGTAGCAAAGCCGAGATTTAAACTGGGGTGTTTAGAATCCCAGCGCTGGTGTGCTAGCAGAACCTGGGCACCTGCAATATAGTTTTTTGTCATGTTTTGGTGGATTAAGGGGCAGACAGGGGAAGACAAAGTCTAAATAGGTAGGGCAAAACAGCTCAAAATTTTGCTGCATAAAACAAGGCCTCTGTTATCATAAGATATTAACTCACTATCAGACAGGACTACAGAAATAAATAAAAAAATGCTTATTTTTGTCTTATATATTTATAGTTATTCTCATGTAATTTGTTTTACCTGAAGGGTTGGAAAGTTCTTCTCCAGATCTCCCCAACTCAGCACCCACACTTGGTCATGAGATTTATCATAATGAACCTGTACTGGGACTCGATCTGTGCGAACAGTCTAAAAACAGCAGTACAAATTAGGTCAGTAAGTGCCAACAAAAGTTATTTATAATGTTTTTTTTTTTCAAAACAATTGGACTTTATAACAAGCCTTAAAAATACATGCAAAACAGAAAGAAATTTAAAGAAAATTTTAAGAAATATGATCTATTATTGCACAGTTCGTATGAAATTAACATTCCTGAGCCCACACATTTCTGATAGTTTAGAATTTTATGAGAGGAAATGCAGTAAAACCCTAATGTAAACAAACGCACGTGTTTCTGAAACACAGAACATGTTTACTAGTTTTTGAGTTTTCGTCCACAAAATATGATTATTTTTTAACCAGCTAATCCTTTAAAATAGCTTTTTATGACATTGAAATTTGTATTAATTAACCCACAATGTTGCACCTAATCAAAACATTGCACTTATATATACACTGATCAGCCATAACATTAAAACCACCTCCTTGTTTCTACACTCACTGTCCATTTTATCAGCTCCACTTACCATATAGAAGCACTTTGTAGTTCTACAATTACTGACTGTAGTCCACCTGTTTCTCTACATACCTTTTTAGCCTGCTTTCACCCTGTTCTTCAATGGTCAGGACCCCCACAGGACCACCACAGAGTAAATATTATTTAGGTGGTGGATCATTCTCAGCACTTCAGTGACACTGACATGGTGGTGGTGTGTTAGTGTGTGTTGTGCCGGTATGAGTGGATCAGACACAGCAGCACTGCTGGAGTTTTTAATACCATGTCCACTCACTGTCTTTGTCAACTTTGAGACCTTCATCAGTGGTCACAGGACGCTGCACAAAACGCCAACAGCGCCCCATGGGCAGCGTCCTGTGACCACTGATGAAGGTCTACAAGATGACCAACTCAAACAGCAGCAATAGATGAGCGATCGTCTCTGACTTTACATCTATAAGGTGGACCAAATAGGTAGGAGTGTTTAATAGAGTGGACAGTGAGTGGACACGGTATTTAAAAACTCCAGCAGCGCTGCTGTGTCTGATCCACTCATACCAGCACAACACACACTAACACACCACCACTGTGTCAGTGTCACTGCAGTGCTGAGAATGATCCACCACCCAAATAATACCTACTCTGTAGTGGTCCTGGGAGAGTCCTGACCATTGAAGAACAGCATGAAAGGGGGCTAACAAAGAAGAACTACAAAGTGCTTCTATATGGTAAGTGAAGCCAATGGACAATGTGTGTAGAAACAAGGAGGTGGTTTTAATGTTATGGCTGATCGGTGTGTGTGTGTATATATATACAGTATATCTACTACTCTGGCCTGAGTTCGTTATGATACCCTAATGCAACAGGGTGTGTTTTTCTCTCTATGGAGCCTCAAACCATTAAAGTTTTGGTCCCAATTGACCTGAAAAATGAACCGAATGACCACACTGGGTGTGCAGTGGCAGTGACTTGTCTTGTCCATTTGTATTGCTCTGCATAGTTCTTAAACTGACACTGGAAACTAATGGTGTGGCACATAAAATCACTAATGATTGTCTGCTTTGCTGGTATTTGATAGATTTATTTTGTGCTTCATTGCCTGGGAAACACAACACAAGTAAGGCAGCTTAATTTGACAATGTACAAGATTAGTTGGATGGATACGAGGCTGAAGGAAGTGTGCATGTCTTGAAGGATGAAGGACAATCAGATTTTGTTGACACATTTGTCATCAGGGAGAACAGATGTGTTTGTTGTGTTTCATTTTCTCTCACCATCTTTCAAGGATTAGACTCACACTCATACAGACTCTTTACATGTAAACAGAAGTCTGATTAATAACTAATTCTGATTTTTAACATTCATTAAAAACACTAGTGTCTCTTGGAAGCAGACTTAAAGTTTTTTTTTTTTTTGGTCCGAAACCTGTCCAATGCCTTGAGCAAATACTAAATGTGCTTTACTGTCTGCTGGCTCAGGTGGCTAATTAGCTCTCACTGATCTCAGATAATGAAGCCAAATCTTTAAGTGAGCAAATAAAAAAAACTTGATTCCATGACAAGAGGCTTCCTGAAGCCCCCTGAGGAGACCTGCCAAAGGCTGGGATGCATGCTAGCACAAATAAGGGCATTAACAAGGATAGAAAGCAAGATTTATCTACCTGACATCTCTTTTATTTTCCTACCAGCCTCCTGCCAGCTACCTGTCAGCAAGTACCATTAGGAACACACAGTAAAGAACCTAATGCCAAAAAAATTCTCAGAAGCTCTAAACTCTATTGACATGCTGGTGCTGACGTTCTGCTGGTCAGACCCTTGTCTGGTCTGAAACTCCCTCTGCCCCTTAAGTGTGCCCTGTAAACATGCTGTCTGACAAAAAACCACTACTGAATTTGTGCTTACACATGGCCTCACATAAAGATTCGCCAAAGGCGTTCAGGAAAGTTTTGCCCTTGTTTTTTTTTTTTAGGCTTTTCAGCGTGAAGTATCTTACATTTAGATATAAACAGCAGATACTGAATAGATCTGTGCTTCAAGCATGTGAAAATCTATTGGTACAAGCATGACCTTGCTATCACTTCGGCAGCATGTCTATAAAACACCCATGTTGTCCCAAACAGATATGAAAAAGCAGTTCTACAATTACTGTCTGTAGTCCATTTATTTATGTACATTCTTTTTAGCCTGCTTTCACCCTGTTCTTTAATGGTCAGCACCCCCACAGGACCACCACAGAGCAGGTATTATTTAGGTGGTGGATCATTCTCAGCACTGCAGTGACAATGACATGGTGGTGGTGTGTTAGTGCGTGTTGTGCTGGTATGAGTGGATCAGACACAGCAGCGCTGCTGGAGTTTTTAAATACCGTGTCCACTTACTGTCCACTCTTAAACACTCCTACCTATTTGGTCCACCTTATAGATGTAAAGTCAGAGACGATCGCTCATCTATTGCTGCTGTTTGAGTTGGTCATCTTCTAGACCTTCATCAGTGGTCACAGATCGCTGCCCATGGGGCGCTGTTGGCTGGATATTTTAGGTTGGTGGACTATTCTTAGTCGAGCAGTGACAGTGAGGTGTTTAAAAACTCCAGCAGCATTGTTGAGTCTTATCCACTTGTACCAGCACAACACACACTAACACACCACCACCATGTTATTGTCACTGCAGTGCTAACAATGATCCACCACCCAAATAATACCTGCTCTGTGGTGGTCTTGTGGGGGTCCTGACCATTGAAGAACAGGGTGAAAGCAGGCTAAAAAGTATGCAGAGAAACAGATGGACTACAGTCAGTAATTGTAGAACTACAAAGTGCTTCTATATGGTAAGTGGAGCTGATAAAATTGACAGTAAGTGTAGAAACAAGGAAGTGGTCATAATGTTATGCCTGATCGGTGTATAAAAAGAGTATTTGTTCTCTTTTTATTTTTTCCATTGTTGCATTCAAGGCTTGTTTAAGGTTTTCAGGTGTCAGTGGGCATCATTAGACGGAGCAGTGATACAGCTGGTAAAACACACTTGTATGGCATTGTTAGTGAAAGAAATGATACACTTGCCAGCTTACCTGAACTGCTTTTTGGGTTTGGATTTCTACGATGAGCACTCTGTTCAGCATTGGTTGGGTAGCATATATGAATTTATCCTTCACGTTTATAGCTGATGCCCAAACACATTTCTGCTCCTTCTCATCTCCTACTTTTGGGCAAACTTCCTCCTTAAAAAAAGACATAAATAAATAGATCACATCAGCAAATTGTAGCTAGTTATTAATAACATGCGCTTCAGTAGGTGTCCTGTGAGGAAAAGTTAAGAAAAGGAAAAGGTAGCTACAGAATTCTGAGTAAAACATATGGTTTGCTGTATTTCTGGTGCTTCATGACTCCTGTGGGTTTAGCAGAGTTGGGTGATGAGACTAGTTCTTCACTAAGCTCAAGAGAGGCCATCTGCAGCCCAGTTTTATGATCGTACTTTTAAATGAGCTGAAATTGCAAACTGGTTCTGGAAATCTGCTAATTAAGCTTTGATAAAGAATGTTTTATTGTTCTTTAAGATACTGCTAATGATATTTACTGATGCTATGTGTAATTCAAATGTTCAAGATTCAGTAGCAGTCCCACCACATAGCATTAACATTTAATTAAAGTCAAACGTTTATATACAAGTGAAAGGGATGTGTGTGCCATGTCTTTATAATGTAATTATACACACAACCACTGACAGGTGAAGTGAATAACACTGATTATCTCTTCATCACTGCACCTGTTAGTGGGTGGGATATATTAGGTAGCAAGTGAACGTTTTATCCTCAAAGTTGATGTGTTAGACGCAGGAAAAATGGACAAGCGTAAAGATTTGAGCGAATTGTGATGGCTAGATGACTGGGTCAGAGCATCTCCAAAACTGCAGCTCTTGTGGGGTGTTCCCGGTCTGCAGTGGTCAGTATCTATCAAAAGTGGTCCAAGGAAGGAACAGTGGTAAACCCGTGACAAGGTCATGGGCGGCCAAGGCTCATTGATGCACGTGGGGAGCGAAGGCCGGCCCGTGTGGTCCGATCCAACAGACCAGCTACTGTAACTCAAATTGCTGAAGAAGTTAATGCTGGTTCTGATAGAAAGGTGTCAGAATACACAGTGCATCGCAGTTTGTTGCGTATGGGGCTGCATAGCCGCAGATCAGTCAGTTTGGAAGGAGGTCATAATGTTATGCCTGATCGGTGTATACTTTAGTGGTGCACCATGTTTAATGTCATTTAACTTTGTTGCATAGCTCATTCCGTGTTAAAGACAACTACTGACTACAATTGTTTTTTTTAGGGTTCATTTAATAGGACTAGTTTGACCTAGCGAAACACCCAAATCTTTACCTCATGCTGGGAGATAATTTGGTTGGATTTAATTCCTTAACCACAAAAAAGATGGCTATGAATATGCTGTTGGAAAAAAGCTTCTGGAACATGATTTATGATGATTTATGGAGTTTGCATGTTTCCCCCGTGTCTGCGTGGGTTTCCTCTGGGAGCTCCGGTGTCCTCCCACAGTCAAGCAAGGTCCATGACAATGTTTGACATTAAAGACTTACACTGATGAATCTTGTGTAACCAGTTATTACCAGTTCTGTCATGAATGTAACCAAACTGTGTAAAACATGACGTTAAAATCCTAATAATTAAACAACACCTTAATGCTTAATTTATTATTAAAAATGTTGTAATCTTTGGAAGATAGGACATGCTTTTTTGTTGTGTGACACCGGAGCCTGAGTGTCATATCTCATATGTGTGAGTATACTATTTTATAAACACAAGTTACAGTATATCATTATGAGTAATTTTTAAATCCTAAAAGAAGAAATAAAATGACGGTTGTAACTTTTTATAGACTGCTTTAAATTTTAACACTAGTATGTAATATAAATCTAATCTAGATGCCCACTAAAAGTGGCTACAACCTTGTACTGCCCTGACTGATAGTTGTGCTTTTGTGGAGATCATATGATTGTTAATGGCACTTCACACTGGCGAACTATTAGGCTCTCTGAGGGCAGAAGATACTCTAAAAATAATCTGACAACATTTAAACAAATGCAAATTTAAACAAATAAATAATTTATACATGTTCATACTTGGTAATTCAATTTGTGTTGCAAGGTGAAGGGTAAAAGAAGCTTCTTTGTTGCTGTTTGGTGTGGGTAAAAAGAACGTCGATCTTGCTATACATTCTCAGTTTTTCTATTAGAGACCAATTTCCAATGACAGTAAAAATTGTGATGCTCCCTCTAGGGATGTAACGATACACTCTACCCACGATGCTATACGATTCACGATACTGGGTTCATGATACAATTTTTTCCAGATTTTTTTAAACAAAATAAATTGAAGACAAATTATGACAAAGTTTACTTTTATTATTTTTCTTAAAAAATAAACAAAATAAAATACTGTATTTGTGCTTATCTTATATTTATCTAAATAATGAATAACCTTTTATTTCTGAGGTAGGTACAAACTATGCCAAATAATGCTTATTGTGTAAAAAAACCAAAACGAAATTTTAAAACAAATCCAACATTATATAAATAAATGAATAATACAAATAAACAAAGTATCCTCACATTAATAAATTTGGCTGGAAAATCCCCCTACCTGGCAACTTTGTGAGCTGCCGTTAACCAAGTGAGGTGAATAGCGCCAGTGTCTTCTGCTGTTTAAAGTGAATATTGATTATATTAATAACTGATTCGAATCGCGGCAGATGTGCACCGATTTTTAACTGTCTTGTGGTGCATCGTTACATCCCTACCTCCCTCTAAATGAGTGGACTTTGTTATTACAAACTGTATGATGAGTTCCCTCAAAGGTCACAGTTGTAATATATTGTGGCAAGCGGCTGGCTTGCTAAAAGCTAGTGAGTGTGGGCGCCGCCTTTTTGGCGTTCCAGAATGTGATGCATCACTCTTGTGAGAGCTGGGGGCACAGTTAGTCTGGCGTCTCCCAGGTTGCACCTTGCCAGCTGCTAAAACATTGTACTTAAACTGTAAATAATTGTACCGTTTAAAGTAAGTTGAGATAATGTTCCTAAATGTACACTGATCAACAATAACATTAAAACCACCTCCTTGTCCATTTTATCAGCTCCACTTACCATATACAAGGACTTTGTAGTTCTACAATTACTGACAGTAGTCCATCTATTTCTCTACATGCTTTTTTAGCCTGCTTTCACCCTGTTCTTCAATGGTCAGGACCACCACAGAGCAGGTATTATTTACGTGGTGGATCATTCTCAGCACTGCAGTGACACTGACATGGTGGTGGTGTGTTAGTGTGTTGTGCTGGTATGAGTGGATCAGATACAACAGCGCTGTTGGAGTTTTTAAATACCGTGTCCACTCACTGTCCACTCTATTAGACACTCCTACTTTGTAGATGTAAAGTCAGAGATGATCGCTGATCTATTGCTGCTGTTTGAGTTGGTCATCTTCTAGACCTTCATCAGTGGTCATAGGACGCTGCCCATGGGGCACTGTTGGCTGGATATTTTTGATTGGTGGACTATTCTCAATCCAGCAGTGACAGTGAGGTGTTTAAAAACTCAAGCAGCACTGCTGTGTCTGATCCACTCATACCAGCACAACACACACTAACACACCACCACCATGTCAGTGTCACTGCAGTGCTGAGAATGATCCATCACCCAAATAATACCTACTCTGTAGTGGTCCTGACCTATGAAGAACAGCATATAAGGGGGCTAACAAAGCATGCAGACAAACAGATGGACTACAGTCAATAATTGTAGAACTACAAAGTGCTTCTATATAGTAAGTGGAGCTGATAAAATGAACAGTGAGTATAGAAACAAGGAGGTGGGTTTTAATGCTATGGCTGATCAGTCTATCATCTGTGTTCATTAAGTATTATAATGATTGATGCACATTGTGTTGTATTTGGTACAACTGTGTTAATTTACCATTTGAACATGATGTAAACCTTGTGTAATGTAAAACTAGCCTTGTAGTAGACTCCTGCTTCACCTGTTCAATAAAAGAGCATAAAAATGATTCCTCTGGACTCATCCTAGACTGAGTCGATGCCACATTGATGTCAAAAGTGGGATCGTTTAGAAGAGAGAGAGCGACTGGGTGCCTCTATTGACTGGCTGCTAGGACAAAAAATTAGAAGCCCACTGGTGAACAGCAGAAGCTCGATACGTGAAGCAGATTGTCAAGGGCACTCTGAGGGGTAGGCCTGCCAGACCCCAGCCAGAGCAACACAGTAGTGACTGTGCATGCCTGGAGGCTACAGGTGGTGCACAGGACACAGTGACTCAAGTTGTTGATTCCCTGTCCGCTGGAGCAGCTGAACACGAAGCATTATTGTACACAGAGAGAATCTGTTTGGATCTGTTTGGTGTACTCAAATGGCACAACAGTGACTCGACACAGGGCCAAGGATTAGAAGTCATGGTTTGCTGCTTGTACTTAGTGATGCAAATCACTCCTAATAATGCTTCTCTAAACCATTTTCAGCAGCTCATAGGTCTGCAACTAACATTAAACTAGCCCCTTTGTTTCAGACAGAGCTTTTAAGCAATAATTATGACCAGGTGGCAGGAAAAAACTGCCCTTCTGTACACCACTCTGCCCCAGTCTGACCTCTTTAACAGAAAAGTAAAGTAACTCGGGTCTGTAAACAACATCCTACTCCATCTGTCACCATGGAGACCAGACAACACCTTCACATTCTATTCACGATGAAAAAAATGGCAAAAGCATGGACAATATACACTGATCAGCCATAACATTAAAACCACCTCCTTGTTTCTACACTCACTGTCCATTTTATCAGTTCCACTTATGATATAGAAGCACTTTGTAGTTCTACAATTACTGTCTGTAATCTATTTATTTCTGTACATTCTTTTTAGCCTGCTTTCACCCTGTTCTTCAATGGTCAGGACCCCCACAGGACCACCACAGAGCAGGGTATTATTTAGGTGGTGGATCATTCTCAGCACTGTAGTGACAATGACATGTCATTGGTGTGTGTTAGTGTGTGTTGTGCTGGTATGAGTGGATCAGACACAGCAGCACTGCTGGAGTTTTTAAATATTTTGTCCACTCACTGTCCACTCTATTAGACACTCCTACCTAGTTGGTTCACCTTGTAGATGTAAAGTCAGAGACGATCGCGCATCTATTGCTGCTGTTTGAGTTGGTCATCTTCTAGACCTTCATCGGTGGTCACAGGACGCTGCCCACGGGGCGCTGTTGGCTGGATATTTTTGGTTGGTGGACTATTCTCAGTCCAGTAGTGACAGTGAGGTGTTTAAAAACTCAAGCAGCACTGCTGTGTCTGATCCACTCATACCAGCACAACACACACTAACACACCACCACCATGTCAGTGTCACTGCAGTGCTGAGAATGATCCATCACCCAAATAATACCTACTCTGTAGTGGTCCTGACCTATGAAGAACAGCATGAAAGGGGGCTAACAAAGCATGCAGACAAACAGATGGACTACAGTCAATAATTGTAGAACTACAAAGTGCTTCTATATAGTAAGTGGAGCTGATAAAATGAACAGTGAGTATAGAAACAAGGAGGTGGGTTTTAATGCTATGGCTGATCAGTCTATCATCTGTGTTCATTAAGTATTATAATGATTGATGCACATTGTGTTGTATTTGGTACAACTGTGTTAATTTACCATTTGAACATGATGTAAACCTTGTGTAATGTAAAACTAGCCTTGTAGTAGACTCCTGCTTCACCTGTTCAATAAAAGAGCATAAAAATGATTCCTCTGGACTCATCCTAGACTGAGTCGATGCCACATTGATGTCAAAAGTGGGATCGTTTAGAAGAGAGAGAGCGACTGGGTGCCTCTATTGACTGGCTGCTAGGACAAAAAATTAGAAGCCCACTGGTGAACAGCAGAAGCTCGATACGTGAAGCAGATTGTCAAAGGCACTCTGAGGGGTAGGCCTGCCAGACCCCAGCCAGAGCAACACAGTAGTGACTGTGCATGCCTGGAGGCTACAGGTGGTGCACAGGACACAGTGACTCAAGTTGTTGATTCCCTGTCCGCTGGAGCAGCTGAACACGAAGCATTATTGTACACAGAGAGAATCTGTTTGGATCTGTTTGGTGTACTCAAATGGCACAACAGTGACTCGACACAGGGCCAAGGATTAGAAGTCATGGTTTGCTGCTTGTACTTAGTGATGCAAATCACTCCTAAAAATGCTTCTCTAAACCATTTTCAGCAGCTCATAGGTCTGCAACTAACATTAAACTAGCCCCTTTGTTTCACAGAGCTTTTAAGCAATAATTATGACCAGGTGGCAGGAAAAAACTGCCCTTCTGTACACCCCTCTGCCCCAGTCTGACCTCTTTAACAGAAAAGTAAAGTAACTCAGGTCTGTAAGCAACATCCTACTCCATCTGTCACCATGGAGACCAGACAACACCTTCACATTCTATTCACGATGAAAAAAATGGCAAAAGCATAGACAATATACACTGATCAGCCATAACATTAAAACCACCTCCTTGTTTCTACACTCACTGTCCATTTTATCAGCTCCACTTATGATATAGAAGCACTTTGTAGTTCTACAATTACTGTCTGTAGTCTATTTATTTCTGTACATTCTTTTTAGCCTGCTTTCACCCTGTTCTTCAATGGTCAGGACCCCCACAGGACCACCACAGAGCAGGTATTATTTAGGTGGTGGATCATTCTCAGCACTGTAGTGACAATGACATGTCATTGGTGTGTGTTAGTGTGTGTTGTGCTGGTATGAGTGGATCAGACACAGCAGCACTGCTGGAGTTTTTAAATATTTTGTCCACTCACTGTCCACTCTATTAGACACTCCTACCTAGTTGGTCCACCTTGTAGATGTAAAGTCAGAGACGATCGCGCATCTATTGCTGCTGTTTGAGTTGGTCATCTTCTAGACCTTCATCGGTGGTCACAGGACGCTGCCCACGGGGCGCTGTTGGCTGGATATTTTTGGTTGGTGGACTATTCTCAGTCCAGTAGTGACAGTGAGGTGTTTAAAAACTCAATCAGCGCTGCTGTGTCTTATCCACTCATACCAGCACAACACACACTAACACACCACCACTGTTTCAGTGTCACTGCAGTGCTGAGAATGATCCACCACCCAAATAATACCTGCTCTGTAGTGGTCCTGGGAGAGTCCTGACCATTGAAGAACAGGGTGAAAGGGGGCTAACAAAGCATGCAAAGAAACAGATGGACTACAGTCAGTAACTGTAGAACTACAAAGTGCTTCTATATGGTAAGTGGAGCTGATAAAATGGACAGTGAGTGTAGAAACAAGGAGGTGGTTTTAATGTTATGGCTGATCGGTGGAAATACTGCATTTTTATCTCCAGTGGAACCAAATTTTTCTGTGTTCACTGTACGCATCGTCATTAAGTTTACAGCCCATGCCACTGTAGCTGACCTCGTTGGATAAATAAAACTTGTAGACACAGGCCACAGCAGTGTAGGCACAACAGTCGGGAGAAGGCACCTCTCAAATCTGAAAGAACTAGCACTTGGCAGAAGAAGAGTGAATCAAAATCCCAATAGAGAGGTGTAAGAAACTCATTTATAGTTACAGGAAGAGACAGATTTCAGTTATGGTTTTCAAATGCGACCAAGTTCAGTTATTGTGTGCTACCAAATATTAAGTTGAGGGTGGCGATAATTTTATTTCGTTTATTTCTGGAGCTCTGTGAGGAATGATATTATTACTTTTTCTTTTAGTTTTTATGTTGTTTCAATGCAAACAAAAGAAACAACGTGCATATAAAGCATTTGAAATCAAAAGAATTTTCAAGCAGAAGTGATGTATTGTGTTGGTCCCGCTTTTGCTGCCGAAACAGCCCTGACCCGTCGAGACATGGACTCCACTAGACCCTTGAAGGTGTGCTGTGGTATCTGGCACCAAGATGTTAGCAGCAGATCCTTTAACTCCTGTAAGTTATGAGGTGGGGCCTCCATGGATTGAACTTGTTTGTCCAGCACATCCCACAGATGCTCGATTGGATTGAGATCTGGGGAATTTAGAGGCCAAGTCAACACCTCAAACTTGTTGTTGTGCTCCTCAAACTATTCCTGAACCATTGTTGCTTTGTGGCAGGGCGCATTATCCTGCTGAAAGAGGCCACAGCCATCAGGGAATATCGTTTTCATGAAAGGGTGTACATGGTCTGCAACAATGCTTAGGTAGGTGGTACGTGTCAAAGTAACATCCGCATGGATGGCAGGACCCAAGGTTTTCCAGCAGAACATTGCCCAAAGCATCACACTGCCTCCGCTGGCTTGCCTTCTTCCCATAGTGCATCCTGGTGCCATGTGTTCCCCAGGTAAAAGACCATCCACGTGATGCAAAAGAAAACGTGATTCATCAGACCAGGCCACCTTCTTCCATTGCTCCGTGGTCCAGTTCTGATGTTCACGTGCCCATTGTTGGCACTTTCAGAGGTGGACAGGGGTCAGCATGGGCACCCTGACTGGTCTGCGGCTATGCAGCCCCATACTCAGAAAACTGTGATGCACTGTGTATTCTGACACCTTTCTATCAGAACCAGCATTAACTTCTTCAGCAATTTGAGCTACAGTAGCTCGTCTGTTGGATCAAACCACACAGGTCAGCCTTCACTCCCCACGTCAATGAGCCCTGGCCGCCCTTGACCTTGTCGCCGGTTTACCACTGTTCCTTCCTTGGACCACTTTTGATAGATACTGACCACTGCAGACTGGGAACACACCACAAGAGCTGCAGTTTTGGAGATGCTCTGACCCAGTCGTCTAGCCATCACAATTTGGCCCTTGTGAAACTTAGTGAAATATATTGTGAAATATATTTTGTAAGACTTTGTGTCAATAAACTGGTCAACTTTATTTTTCTTTCTTCTACAGGGATGCAATGTAGTTCATTGCACTGCTTTCGTCACACATATCTGGCAAGACTGGCCCTTAAAATTGTATATAGTTCTTTGACCAACAATGAAAACATCATGTTGCACAAAAAAGGTAAGATATGTCATTGAAATGGTTCAACATTCCCTTCCAGACAACATTTGCCGTTTAGCTCTGCCAATATACTCTGGCATGTGATTGATGTCCTCAATAAAAGCTTGATGCTCTGGGACTTACTAATGCTGCTGCCACATGAACAGAGAAGCTCTGATCACACTCAATAGCTCTGATCAAATAGCAAGAAGGAGCAAAATGCTCATTTAGGAATATACAAAAATGAGCATTCATTTTCTAAATTACCTTTATAATAGAACTGAAATTCATGTGAGTATAAAGCATCCAAATTCAGACTGAGCTCCGAGCTAATTAGTTGGAGATGAAATATCATGTATGAGAGCAGGATGTCTCCAGTATTTTGGTGTGTAAAAGTCTAGGTAAGAGGATACAGTGGCACTGTGCCAAAGGCTTCATCTCAGCAGAGTTTTGTCTGCATATATAATCAATCCAGTCATTGGTGACCTCCAATAACCTACTAGCTCTCAGTATCAACTGAGATTACTACAAAACTCATAACTTTCATCCTTGGTCTCACCCTTGAACTTATACTAAGTGCTTTGAAACTCAAGCTGCAACTCGCGATAAATGATTCATATTTTCAACTTGAGAAAATGACTGGAAAAATGAAAACGAAATCATGAATTATTTCAATATAGAGAAATTATCCAGAAGTGCAACTGGATCTTATGCAAAATTCATAAAAAATATTAAGTAATTGTGTTAAATTTTACATGAATGAAGTGGCAAGAAAATTATTTGTAAGAAGCAAGAACATTTTGTTAAAAAGTTATGTAATCAAAGCTAATCCTCAAATTCTTTATGACTTTTCACATTTAAAAGAAATATTGCCTCTGGTCACCATCTGTGAGAAACATGCTCTCATTATATACTAGTAGAATATGTGTTAATCAACAAATGTACACATTTTGCAGCTGTGAGGCCATATCTTGGATTCAGATGGTTCAAATTTAGTGAATTACATGTATACACTTGATCACCACTCACATTTATTCTCAAATTAATGAAAAATCAAAAACTATTATCTCTTATGAAAAAAAAAAGTATTCAGTTTTTTTCAATACGTTGTAGTAACCCCTTTAACAGAAATTATAGCTGAAATTCTAGATATATCTTGGATATCTCTCTACAAGCTTTGCCCACCTGAATTTGGGTATTTTATCCCATTCTTCAAGGTAGGTCCTCTCAATCTCCATTAAATTAGGTCTGGTATTTGGCCTGGTTAATCAAGGAAATTCAGAAACTTGCCGCAGTACCATCCCATAGATGCTTTGGCTGTATACTTTGGGTCATTATCATGTTGAAAGGTGAACCATCACTCAATTCTGACTTTGGGTGCGCTCTGGAGAACTTTTTTACACTGCCAGCGCTGCTGGAGTTTTTAAATACCGTGTCCACTCACTGTCCACTCTATTAGACACTCCTACCTAGTTGGTCCACCTTGTAGATGTAATCGGAGACGATCGCTCATCTGTTGCTACTGTTTGAGTTGGTCATCTTCTAGACCTTCATCAGTGGTCACAGGACGCTGCCCACGGGGCGCTGTTGGCTGGATTTTTGGTTGGTGGACTATTCTCAGTCCAGCAGTGACAGTGATGTGTTTCAAAACTCCATCAGCGCTGCTGTGTCTTATCCACTCATACCAGCACAACACACACTAACACACCACCACCATGTCAGTGTCACTGCAGTGCTGAGAATGATCCACCACCTAAATAATACCTACTCTGTGGTGGTCCTGTGGGGGTCCTGACCATTGAAGAACAGTGGGCTAACAAAGCATGCAGAGAAACAAATGGACTACAGTCACTAAGTGAAGAACTACGAAGTGCTTCTATATGGAAAGTGGAGCTGATAAAATGGACAGTTAGTGTATAAACAAGGAGGTGGTTGTAATGTTATGCCTGATCGGTGTACACTACATTAGTGAATTTATTTGAACTCTATGAGACTTGAATTGTATTGAAAATTCATGAATGATCTTAAAAAGAAGTAGTCTATTAAGGGTCACTTGTAAATGTGAGTAATTAAAGATAATTGGGCCCAAATAGCCATACCCACCAACATTCACAAGCACATCAATATTTTTTTTCAATCCTAGACATCCCATGTTGTGAATATGCACAAACGAATATTGAAGCAAAACACCCTTGTTAGTAAAACTATTCTGCTGAAAAGTAATGCCAACAAATCACAAATCCTGGAGTGCACAGAGTCGATTTATCACCGTGTCCTGTTTAATGAGAGTTCTTACCTGGAGGCCGAGCAGCTTCTCGCTGGGTTTTATGTGCCTCTGGATTTCACAGGCCACTGGCTGGATCACTTTGATACCATCCTCATAAAAAACGTAGAACATGTTTCCAATCCCCAGACCTGGTGGGGGAGAGATATGCTCAAGTTAGCAAATGCTATCAAGGTTTATATAAAAAAGCCTGAAAAACAACACACAAAACTGCCAAATGAAATCTTGCCTGGAGTCGCCTGTTGCTGATCACACAGACAGAGAAAACATCTTAAGGAAGAGACTTATTAGGATTATTATTTTTTTCTTTTTTTCTCCGATTCCCCCCAATTTTCTCCCCTAATCTAGTTGCATCCAACTACCCTGACTGTGTTACACTTCACGTCTACTGATACAACCCTCCACCGCTCACCACCCCTCCGACACGTGTGCAGTACCGACTGCATCTTTTCACTTGCACGAGGCGAGTTCATATGCGAATCAGCCCTGCACACAGAGAGCCACACCCTGATCAGCATTATTCAATCAGCCATCAGAGGTCGTAATTGCATCAGTTATGAGGAACCCTGGTGAACAACAGCCAATTGTTGTTCATGTAGCTGCCCAGCAGGAGGATGAAATCATTTTAAAAAATAATAAATAATAATATAAATAAATAATAATAATAAAGCCAGTTAAAATTTCTGTACTGCTATGATATTTGTCACAAGTGTACACAAACTTCAGATGTTCATCAGGTAAATACAGTAAATGTAAATGAAATATGGTTACATGCAGGCTAATACATGTTGAATACAAACAGGTCAGAACATTGTCAATATAATACAACCCCAAATCCCAAAGTTGGGACAGTATGGAGAATGCAAATAATAAAAAAAAAAACAAAGTTTCTTACATTTACTTTGACTTTTATTTGATTGCAGACAGAATGAACCTGAGATATTTTATGTTTTGTCTGCTCAACTTAATTTCATTTATTAATAAACATCCATTGCTGCATTTCAGGTCTGCAACACATTCCAAAAAAAGTTAGGACAGTAAAGAATTTACCACTTTGTAATGTTGCCATTCTTTTTCACCACACTCACCATCTAGGATGGTCAATCCTAGATGCCTCCGAGCCCAGAGAAGTCGATGCCACTTCTGGACATGGTTAACATAAGGCTTCTTTTTTGCACAGTAACGTTTTATGGCATTTGTGCATGTAACTCTGTATTGTAGTGTTTGACAAAGGTTTGCCAAAGTAATCCCTCACCCATGTGGTTTTACCAGCTATTGCTGAGTGGTTGTTCTTAATGCTTAAGCTTGCGCCCTTGGCCTTTACGCACTGAAATTTCAACAGATTCCTTGAATGGTTTAATGATATTACACACTGTAGAGGGAGAAATATGCAAAACCCTTCCAATCTTTCTTTGAGGTACATTGTTTTTTAAACATTTCAATAATTTTCTCACACATTTGTTGACAAACTGGAGATCCTCTGATCATCTTTGCTCATCAAAGACTCAGCCTTTCCTGGGTGCTGATTTTGTACCAAACCATGATTACAATCACCTTTTGACATCACCTGTTTGGAATTACAACGTTATTTAGTTTTTTCACCTCATTACTTGCCCTAAATTGCCCTAAATGACTTTTTTTGGAATGTGTTGCAGGCCTGAAATGCAGGAATGGAGGTATATTAACAAATGAAATTAAGTTGAGCAGACAAAACATGAAATATCTTAGGTTCAAACTGTCTGCAATCAAATAAAAGTTAAAGTAAATATAAGGTACACTGTAGTTTATTTTATGTGCATTTTCCATACTGTCCTAACATACTGTCTTTTTCTGATTTGGGGTTGTAAGATCTAATACGGGTTAAGATTTGTTTGTTGACATCACTTATTGGACATCACTTTTACTGATACATTTTCATGAAACTGACATGTATAAAACAGCATTAGATATGGTACTGATTGAAAATGAGAACACTGTACCTTCTTCCCTCCAAAGAATGTTTGCCACTGCAAGAACAGAAACACAAATACAATTTTAGTAAATTTGATAACAATTGCATTTATTTTCTCATGATCTTGAGTTATACAGTAAATTAGAGATACAAAAAAATCATTTCCTATTGATTATACATTTATTTGTTTTCTAGATTTTTTTTCTATCAAGGCACAAAGCAACAAAATAATCTGTTAGACCTTGATTCAATTAAAATATGAACTGATAATCAATCTGCTGCTGCTCATCTGACACTATTTCTATATTTTCTATCTAATTTCCTGTGAAACGTGTTACTGCAGTTGTAAAGTGTTACTGCAGTGTAAACTGTTAAAATCATGCACAGAAATAAAGTGTTAATTAATAATGATAAGCGTTAATTGATCATACAAATATCATTTAAAGTAAGAGACGGCTACATTACTGCCAGCCATACCTGCCATCTCTAGTTCTTTTTAATAGCGTATAGAGAACATCCAGATTACAGTGATATAATGTTTAAATGAATGTGGATGTGGTCAGAATTTAGCCAGAAATAACTTTGTCACCCACTCCACTCACATAAATATTATTGTGAACTATATTGCTAAATTTTTATTGAATAATTATTAGGGTGGTGGCCTACAACCAAAAATCTCTTAACCAAGCCCCCATCAGAATGGAAATGTTTTTGTAAGGTAGTGCCAGTAATGTTAGACTTTATCTTGCAGAATCATTTTTATAATGTAAATCTGTTTTTAAAACCTTCAAAACTTTGTTTATTAAAGTTGATTTGGGTAAATGCCCTGAGCATTTTCCCTAAACAAATTGCAGCTGTGGAGACCAATCACAAACGGGGTGTTGGCTTGAGACTAAGAGCAAACACACACTAACATGTGCTCCCGGAGAGAGGGGCGTGACACATAGGAGCACTCCAGGAGCACAGAGGCTGGACTCATGACAGCAACAATAAGACATGTATATCTTTATTTTTCTTTTTTTAATTATATTTACTCTACTTGGAACCATTAACCATTACAAAAATCTAAAAACAAGAGTGCATTTTGGGTTTAAATTGAATTCTACTTTCTATGAATAGAAACATCTGCCAAATGAACAAAAGTAAATTTGAACTGTCACAGATAATGACTCCCTGAGTGCTTCTGCAAAACACTTTTTTGTGCAACTTTCTATAGCTTAAGCCCTTACAATGGTACCCAGACAAGTGCCACACTACAATCAAAATGTCTGCTGTGTGGCATTAAGCACAACATAAAGTGGTGATACCCTTACATTTTAAGTAACATTTTCAGAAGCTTAAGTTAAAAAGCCACACAAAAAAATCAGTTTCTCAAACAATTTGTTTTACTAGCAAAATGGTAAAGACAAGCAGAATGCTAGCAATTTCCATTTTAAGAAAAACAAACTTTGTATCCTTCGGCCTCTTTTTTTTTTCTTCATTATTATTATTATTATTATTAATTGTTGACAGTGTGAGACTGTGTGACTAGGTGTGACTTACCTAGTGAAAATTACAAAGTGGGCGGGCATTTGTTGGGGGCTACTGACTTTTCTAAGGTAGAAATTCAGAGGTTAGGTGCTTTAGTTGTTGTATAGATACTAAAACAAACCGACTTCATGGTAGATTTGCAATGTCTGACAGTAGCCTAATGAAAACAGATTGATGGAACACTGTTTTATCATTATTATCATTAAAGTAATTAATACATTAATTTAATGTGTTTTGGACTAAACGCAGACACACAAAAATGATGACTGGACCAGCTAGACTGGGGTAAGGTAATAAAAAAGTTAATGGATATTTACAGATTATTATAATAAATTATAACTGTACATTCAGCTGTTTTGAATGCTGTGTGTAGTAAGTTGCTTTAAATGAAAGGGTCTGCTAAATAACTGTAAGTAAGTGTTAAGTACAGGTTCATTTTACAGCTTGAATGGACTGGGTCCTTTCCGAGTTTGCATGCTCTCCCAGTGTCTGCATTGGTTTCCTCTGGGAGCTCCAATTTTATCCCACAATCCAAAGACATTTAAGTTAGGTGAAATTTTTCATAGGTAATTTTTATCTCTTCCAGCATGCCAGTGTACTAGTGGACAACAAACACAGGCACATCCAACATGTTTTGGCCGGGCTTAATGTGTTTTGTCAGGCTCAGTGTGTGACAGCGGTAAAGGCCAAATAATAGTGTGCATAAAAATTCTGACTGTAAACCCAGAGCCAGAGAGGAAATCAATGATGTGAGCTAGACACACAACTAGCATACTGACCTGAACTGTTTAACTGATGTCTAGTACATAAATATCAATTGTAGGTAACGTGCTCTCAGCATGACACTGCCACAATGAATATTTGTCACAATGAATAATTTAAATAATTAAACAAAACATATTATGTAAAGGAAATTTGTATAATAACAACATATAGTGTCTAACATGGTTTTAGTTGTTTATGAGATTGCATTTTCGAAAGCATCTTGGTGTAAATTAGACAGACCGTCAGGAGATATTCGATGTTCCTCAAATGTAGACATTTTTAAATCCAGGTTAAAAACTTTTCTTTTTTCTTGTGCCTATGATTGAGCTCTACATTTTTGCACTCTATTAGTACTACTCTTTAGCCTTGATGTTTCACTATATTTTCTATATATTCATTTTTCATGTTCTTAATTTTTTATCTCTCTTGTTTTAATTTCATGTTCTCTTAATTGTATCTAAATGTTTGCAAGAAGTCTTTCTGAGGTTCTAGATCTCAGGAATGTTTTAATGCTTAAATTTTTTTTCCTTACATAAAGCACTATGAATTGCCACTGTGTATGAAAGGTGCTATACAAATAAACTTGCCTTGCCTTAAATTAGTTCCCTTAGTTATTTAATCAATGAAACAAATATAACTAGTAGGATTATTTTGGCATTTTCTCCCCTTTTTCTCCCGACTTTAGCGCATCCAATTACCTGATATTGCATTACGCTTCCTCTCTACTGATGCCGATCCCCGCCCTGACTGAGGAGAGCTGAGACTAACACACGCCCCCTCCAACACGTGTGCAGTAGCCGACTACATCTTTTCACCTGCATGAGGCCAGTTCATATGCGGATCAGCTTTGTTTTTTTTACTGAGAGAAACACTCTGATCAATGCATTATTCCTCGACTCTGTGCAGGCGCCATCAATCAGCCAGCAGAAGTCGTAATTGCTAAAGTTATGAGAAGCTCCCTGTCAGGCTCCCCCCTTGTATGAACAATAGCCCACCATCGTTCGTGTAGGCACCCAGCCCAGTCGGATAGCAGACAAGATCTAATGTCAGCTCTGGTGTGCAAGCGTGTTTTACCACTGCACCACCGGAGTGCCTGGTAAGGCAATTTTGACAGTTTAGTTTTTCAGCCAGGTATAATGTAGCACATAAATCTAAACCTTACTTTTAAAGGTAAGCAGTCGCCATGAAAACAACTACTTATCAAGTTAAACATCAGTGCTTTAATATTTTCATAAAAGCCCCTGTATGATTTCTCATCCCAATATACGCTTTAAAAAAACTTACTCTTCGTTACTTAAATTAATATGTTGTCCCTTTAAAAAAAGGCTAATAAAAACATGGGTGTATTCAACTGTCAAAATTGGCTTACCAGTTAACCAGTAACTCATGTTTCCTTTATATGTTTTGTTTAATGGTTCAAAATGATCAATTGTGACAAATATTCATTGTGGCAGTGTCATGCTGAGATCACATTACTCACAATTGATATTTATGTACTAGACATCAGTTAAACAGTTCGGGTCAGTATGCTAGTTGTGTCTAGCTCTCAGCATTGATTTCCTCTCTGGCTCTGGGTTTACAGTCAGAATTTTTATGCACACTATTATTTGGCCTTTACCGCTGTCACACACTGAGCCTGACAGAAACACTAAGCCCAGCCAAAACATGTTGGATGTTTTACTGCCGCTTTATTCTATTTAGGGATGCAGTGGGTCCGATTCACTGGGCAAAAGGCAGTAAACACCTCTACAGGTAGCCAGTCCATCACAGGACAAACACACATTCACATACACACTCATACCTAGGGGCAATTTAAGTATCTCCAATAAACGTGACTGCATGTCTTTAGACTGTGGGAAGAAATTAGAGCTCCTTGAGAAAACTCCCAGGACCCAGACCGCTTGTGAGGTGACAGTGCTCTCTCTCATAACATTATGACCACCTCCTTGTTTCTACACTCACTGTCCATTTTACCAGCTCCACTTACCATATAGAAGCACTTTGTAGTTCTACAATTACTGACTGTAGTCCATCTGTTTCTCTGCATGCTTTGTTAGCCCCCTTTCATGCTGTTCTTCAATGGTCAGGACTCTCCCAGGACCACTACAGAGCAGGTATTATTTGGATGGTGGATCATTCTCAGCACTGCAGTGAAAATGACATGGTGGTGGTGTGTTAGTGTGTGTGGTGCTGGCATGAGTGGATCAGACACAGCAGCGCTGCTGGAGTCCAATCACTGTTCACTTTAACAGACACTCCTACCTAGTTGGTCCACCTTGTAGATGTAAAGTCAGAGACGATCGCTCATCTATTGCTGCTGTTTGAGTTGGTCATCTTCTAGACCTTCATAAGTGGTCACAGGATGCTGCCCACGGGGCGCTGTTGGCTGGATTTTTGGTTGGTGGACTATTCTCAGTCCAGCAGTGACAGTGAGGTGTTTAAAAACTTCATCAGCGCTGCTGTGTCTTATCCACTCATACCAGCACAACACACACTAACACACCACCACCATGTCAGTGCTGAAAATGATCCACCACCCAAATAATACCTGCTCTGTGGTGGTCCTGGGAGAGTCCTGACCATTAAAGAACAGCATAAAAGGGGGCTAACAAAGCATGCAGTGAAACAGATGGACTACAGTCAGTAATTGTAGAACTACAAAGTACTTCTATATGGTAAGTGGAGCTGATAAAATGGACAGTGAGTGTAGAAACAAGGAGGTGGTTTTAATGTTATGGCTGATCGATGTATATTATATTGTATTATTTAGTTTATATTTATAAGATTGTCTGGTTTGTTTCTGTCTCTCTGGATTGTACCTTTGCTTGGCATTATATTACTTTTTCAACAACAGCTGTTGTGTTTGGCTTTTGAATAAGTAATGTTTGTTTCGCTGCATAGAAGCATGGATTTCTTTCTCTTTAAGTTACAACAACAACATATTGTTCTTTTTAAAAGATGAGAATAATTTAGTCACACCAATGATTCTATTTCTGGTAACGAGTCCTCATAAAAAAAGAAACCCAGAACAAAGCATCATAAGTTTGTGGTTTTGACTATTATAAAGTTGCATATACAGTATATATATATATATTATTATGTTAGACATTGGTATTACTAAACTCCTCTCAGGAGTAAATGATTGTAGTCACTTGTCGTGCAAGAACAAAAAACCCTGCTCCCTAATTACCACCGTCTTAACTGACATTTGCTTCTATGCTGCATGGATGTCGAATATTCACTCAAAAACAGGCTTTTAATTTAAGGTATTAAAATAATGAATTAAATTGCCTAATGTCTAATGCACTGAATGAAAATTTTCATCATTGCAAGGGAGAAATTCACCAGCATTAACTGAAATAAAAAGCAAAGCCAAGAGAAAGAAGCAGTTGGAGGTGGAGGACCTCCATCAAAAGATCAAAGAGCAAAAACTCAAGAGTGTTTCAAAGCCAAAGTTTATATGGAAAATGCTTTTTCATGCATTACTGATGCAGATGAGTCTGCACACACATCTCAGGATAGTGACCCACATCTGAACCCCATTATCTATCTGTACAGAGCATTGCCAGGTTACTCTACAGCCCTCACATTGTCTCAAACCACAGTATCCAACCTTTTGAATTCTGTCTCTGGACTACATCTCCCAACAGCCCAGCATGCCAACCTTTCAACTAGTGTGTGAACAACAAATCCCACCTGCATTGCTAAATATCTAAAAGATCATTCTATCCCTGGATCACTACTTACTTTAATATTACTGATTATTTTGAGCTCTGCAGGCTTTATTATCAACCCACCAATTATGTGTCAATTTGTCTTCCGCTGCAGGCACTGCCAATTATGCCCTCTAGATGGCACACAGCCAACCGGTGGCAACGCCGTGTTTCAAACCAAGAAGTTCAATTATCTCTGGTGTGCTAGCGGAATATCCCACTGTGCCACCTGGGTGCCAAATGGTGCATATTTTACATTTGGTGGGTGGTATGCGGTATCCTCTGTAAGAAACAGGTTGGACATTGAAAAGTTCACTACTGGATCATTAAAGATTGCAACAGAGATAAAAGATACAGAGAAAATGCAGAGACTCACAAGCTAAACAGACTTTGTGTCAAAATGTTTGGGGTCTTAATTTACTTGGCAAGTTATTAATGTCTGGTAGTGAATTATAAAGACTGAACATCAGGATTTTTGGTTAGACACTGGACACTTTAAGATGTTGGATAGACACAATGCTGTTCTCAAACAATGAGGGCTATCTGGGTTCACAAACATTACTACATGCCTAACATTCTACATCTCAGTGAGTAACAGAGTCTTATCAGCTACATTTGCCACAGAGCCCAGAGTTATGACTATTATCCATCGTTACGTACCAACTGCTGGCAAACAAGATGAAGAGATTCTACAAGAAGAACCTACTTGTGATCACCAGTGATTTCAATGCAAGAATCTGAGAAGATGCAGAAGACATTGAAGTCTAGGAAAATGTGGTGTGAGAAACGACAGGGGTCAGACAATAATAGATGTCTGTGCTGAACATGGGTTGGTTATCATTAACACCTTGTTCTGCCTACGCAACGGGAACAGATACACCTGGAGTAGTCCAATTCAAGACACCAGAACTTAGAGTGACTGCATCCAACAGTCGGTTAATAATGCACTTCAATACCTCAGTGCAGATTGTAATTATGAAATCTCATACTTAAATAGAACTTAAACCGGGTACTTTTCGCGTACAGTTTAATGAATACTACGTATTTGGACATGCTCGCCGCTCCCGCGTACTGTTCAGTATGAAAGTATGCGATTTAGGACATAGCCGAGATTTGATAGCACGGACTGCAAAATGGAGAAAGAAAGAGAAAATAGCGAGGGGTGAACAGAGGAGACTGGACAGAGAAAACCACACAAAGTTTTAGATCATTTTAAGCTGGAAAAACCACCACATGCATTTTTGAAGACTTAGGCAAACACACATGTACACGCACACAAACACCAAATCTACCTCATCTGACAGATACAATGCTGACAGAATTTTTTTGGTCTCCTACAAATGCCACAAAGCCTCCCAACAAAATATTAAAGCTTTATGTTCTATGAGCTGTAGCTGAAACTTTTAGTTCTGAAAGTTGCACAAATTAGAGGCTTATGCTTATGTATTATTGTTTATGCTTTAGTTTTAGGTTGCCTGTATACATTTTAAAAGTAATTTGATTTTTTTTTTAATGTATTTGTTTTTGCATTTCAAAAATGTTCTCTTTAAACTGTACTGTATGCAAGGAATAAAAATGTGCAGTTTGTTTTAAAAAACACGTCTTATTTAATCTTATATGAATTTATTTTTGCTCTTTATTAAAGCAAAAGCAAATTCTTATCCAATTACTCGATTAATCGCTGGATTAATCGATAGAATACTCAAATACAAGGATAATCGATAGCTGCAGCTCTAATTTTGACAAGGAAGCTCAGATTTAAAAGGAAGCAAATCAGGATGCCACTGGTTAGACCTTGAAAAACTCAGAAATGGTCAATTCAAGCAGCAATAACAAGTGGAGGTTTCCAAAAGATTTAATGAGCTAGAGATACTTGAGGAACCACTCACACCAGACAGACTGTAGCAGCAGATGAATCATGTAATGCTGAACGCGGCTAAAAAAATAGTACAAAATAACTACAACAAATGCAAGAACTGGATTTTCAGTAACACTTGACAAAAGCGTGAAGCAAAAAAAAAGTCCTCAGATGAATACAGAAAACTTTAATGTAAATTTCAGAAGCTCAGCCAAATCAATCCAGCCCTGAACTACAGCCATGAAAAACAAAAATGTTGTCAAAAAATCTTGTCAAAGGTGAAGAGATTACCATGAACAACTGTACAATGGTGAAGAGGAGAACATACAGATTAATGTTCAAGAAAGGGAACAAGGGGCGCTTAGTTGGCGCAGCAGTAAAACACGCTAGCACACCAGAGATGACATCTCAAACTCGTCGGTTCGAACCTCAGCTGATGCAATTACAACCTCTCCTGGCTGATTGATGGTGTTTGCACAGGGACGAGGGATAATGGGATCAGGGTGTGTCTCTCCGTACACAAAGCTGACCCACATATGAACTCGCCTCATGCAGATGGAAAAGATGCAGTCGGCTACTGCTCTCTTGTCGGAGGGGGCGTGTGTTAGTCACGGCTCTCCTCAGTCAGAGTGGAAGTCAACATCAGTAAAGAGGAAGCATAATGTAATTGGGTAATTGGATATGACTAGATTGGGAGGAAAACTTAGGAAAAAAGGGAACAAGCACCACTAAAGGAGGAGATCAAGTGTACCATGATTGAACTGGATAAATAAAAAGCATGTGGTCCAGAAAGCATGGCGGTTGAAGTAATGACTCTGAACTGCACAAGGTCTGCAGGGAAGTGTGAACACAATCAATCTTCATTCCACTGTTCAAGAAAGGTGAATGTAGGACCACTGAACTGGTCTCACAAGCTATCAAGACTCTGTTGTGAGTAATCTTGAAACGAGATTGCCCAGGAAAAAGCTGGATTTAGACCAAGACAAGGCACATGGGATTAGATCACAAACCATTGAATCATCATGAATCAACCAAGCGAAAGGTACCAGCCACTATATTTATGTTTCATTGATTTTACAAAGGCATTTCACATGGTACAGCATGACCAATTATGGATAACCATGCTTGAGATGGGGTTTTTCTTGCACCTGGTCCAACTACTTAGGAGTCTGTATAGAGGCTAGTAGTCTCATATTGATGTAAAGCCTGGATATTGAAAAAAATAAGAATAAAGACACACCCAGGCTTTTGAAAACAAGTGCAAACTGCTAAAAACCTCATAAAGGAAAATGATGACCCTAAGCAAGTTTAACAGATGGCCAGAACATAAAATGAGCTACTGGACCACATTAAGGCCCTTAAGTTATGTTACTTTGGGCATTTGATGAGGAACATTGAACACATGACAACATTAAGGGCAGTTAAAATGACAAACATAAGCTGGATTGACAACATCATGACATGGATTGTATTATCAGGAGCTAGTCTGCTACAAGCAGCATGAGACAGAGGGCATTAAAGAATGCTAAGCCATCTGTGCAGCCAACCGTCGCAAAGTAATCACGGTGTAGTGACATGACATGACCTACAATTAAAGCCAATTAAATGCAAATAATTAATTGTTAAAGGTTTTGCTCAGGTGACCAAAAGTGGTGGTGATAGGGCATGAACCAACAACCATCCGATTACCAGCCCAGTACCTTAACCACTGAGACACCACTGCTTAGTTATGTTATTGATCATTTTGATATAAAAAAAGAACAATGTTTATTTATGGAAAAAGCAGTAATGATTTATTTATGCAAAACCCATGACTAGGGCTGGGAGGTATGACGGTACATTCAGTATACCGTTTTTAAGGTATGGATTATTCATATACCGCCATACCATAACATAGCCAATACAACAGCTGTAGACTTCAAAAGGCAGCAGATCATATAATATTGTTCGCCGCTAAAAACACTATGAAGCGCTGTGCAGATTAAGTAGTTAGCCAGTTCACGTTAGCATGGCAGTGAAAAAAAATAAACAAAAACAGATGGAAGATGAAGAGAGGAAGACCAAATATGCACTAAAAGAAATGAGGCGTGTCTGCAGTTTAGAACAGACTAAAACACTACTGTACTGTATGGTTTGTAGAGCCACGGCTGTTGCAAACAATGACATTATGAATGCAGTAACAATCCACTTGCAAGCACATGATTCCTCTATAGACAGTCGAGAAAGAAGCTTTTAGAGAAATAATTAAAATAGTGATGGGTCGGTCGCGAACGAGCCTGCTCTAAAAGCCGGCTCTTTAAAGTGAACGACGGGATCCGATTCGTTTTTTTTTTTTTTTTTTTTTTTTTTTTTTTTTTTTTTTCCGTTTTTTTTTTCCGTTTTTTTTTTCTATTAAAGCCGCACGTGATTGGTCAAGGTGCGTAGTGGCGTTTGTGTGTTTACACTGAGCAGGAGGGGAGGGGTTACAGACACACACACACACAGTGAGCACACGAACAGGAGAGAGAGAGAGAGAGAGATAGTGAGAACTCGGCACTTTACATAGCCAGACATTTCACGCTGGAAAGGTGAGGAAAATGAGTGACAGGAAACATAGTAAAATTTGGACACGAGAAGCCTCTTTTACAGAGAAGTGCAGACCCACTGAGCTGGTGGGAGACCAAGTGTTCAGTCTACCCACATCTTATACATGTGATGGCACATAGACTGTGTATTGTAGCAACATCTGTCCCCTCAGAGAGAATCTTTTCCAAAACAGGGCAGATCACAACAGAAAGGAGACACCGGATCAACCCCTCAAAGATGAGGTCCTTGGTTTTTGGATGCTGCTTTTCTTTTTGCTTTGCACATTTTCATTTATAATTTGTTATGTGATGCTTTGTTGATGTTGTGTTGTTTCACTCTAGATGCAAATTTACAAGTAATATACACAATCAGATATTTTTGTCTAATTGAGATGGGTCTTTGTTTTTGCATTTTATAATTTATTGTTGTAGCACTCTGTTCCATGTTGAGTATATAAATAAAGCCATTTAAACAATAAACATTTGATACAATGTTTTTACATTAGTAATTAATTTTACATGTAATTTGGTAATAAATTAATTTAAGCAACAAAAAAATCTAAGGAGCCACTTGGGAGCCGAAAGAGCCGGCTCTTTTTAGTGAGCCGAGCCAAAAGAACCGGTTCTCTAAAAAGAGACGGAATTCCCATCACTAAATTAAAACACTGGATTCTAGGTATGTCTTACAGGGCGAAAATACTTCATGTTAGTCACTATTTCAACATTAGAAGCAAACTAAAATCAGAGATATATAAGTCGTCCACTGTTTAAACATTGTTT
Source organism: Trichomycterus rosablanca (assembly GCF_030014385.1). Lineage (NCBI taxonomy): Eukaryota > Metazoa > Chordata > Actinopteri > Siluriformes > Trichomycteridae > Trichomycterus > Trichomycterus rosablanca. The sequence goes on from NC_085995.1 coordinate 28,676,440, forward strand.
TATTCGTTAAAGGGAGAGCTAAGAGTAATTGTACAATACTTAAATGTTAAATAAACAATAAAAAAAAAGATTTATTGCAACTGTTTCATGTGCATATTGTGTCATTTTGTGGGGCCAAGCAAAGCTTATAGTACTCACAACCTTCATTATATACATGGTAAAATTAAAACTTTTATATGCTATGTACTTATGACAGTAGAATAAGCCACAGACATATAAAAAGTCCCAGTAAAAAAAAAAAAAAAATAAAAATAAATAAACATACCGTGATCTGTCAGAATCTTAAAAATACTGTGATGCAAATTTTTGGTCATACCGCCCAGCTCTCCACATGACCATGAGCTTGTTAGACATTCAGTTCAAAAACCTTGACCACTGAAATAATAACAGCCTCTAATTCTCTTAAAAAGCTTTCCACAGTTGGTCAGTCAAAAGAACATTGTGAGTTGTGAGGTCAGGCAATGAATTTTGGCAAGAAAATGCAAAATACACAAAACACATTCCAATTATTACAAGAGGGTTGAGGTCAGCGCTCTGTGCAGGCCACTGGAGTTCCTCCACACCAAACTTTATTTTGCACAGGGGCAGAGCCATGTTTAAACAGCTAACAGTGATGAAAAATTGGAAGCATATCATTTATTTCATATAGTTGATTAAATCCACATGTTCGCAGTGGGTGTGGATGAAACTCCTGAGCTCAGTAATTAGGATTGGTGTCCAAATACCATCTGTCTTATAGTGTAGTTTAGGCAGAAAGTCTTTGTCTACTATAATGACTATTCTATTAATTGAAATGGCTTCACAAAAAATCAACTGTATGTCTTTGTAACAGGGGTGTCAAACTCTTTTACACTAAGGGCCACATCTGCATTATAGTGGCCCTCAAAGGGCCGATTGTAACGTATCCTGCTGTGATTGCAGTCTGCCCTTTGTTGTTTTTCTTGGAGGGTAAATTCTGTGTTTGGTGTCAAAATGCCAAATTTATACTGTATATTTATAATGTATATCATAAATTTATATTGTACTCCTTTACCACAGACACGGCCTCATAACACAAGAGACATTCTTGAAGCACAAACTTGTGCTTCAATTTTCTCTTCTTGTACATTTTGGAATTATTTGTAAATATTTCTCAACATCACTTGTTGGAAAATTGCCTCAGTTAAATGCTGCCGTGGAAACACTGCCATCTAGTGGCGGGATTCAGTCACTTTGTGGGTCACAAATTCGGCATGCATTGTGGGAGATGCAGTTTATGTACGATTTTACAGTGTATTTTAAGACAATCATATGCTTTTTAAGCTCTCGCGGGCCAGATAAAATGATGTGGCGGGCCAGATTTGAGTTTGACATGTGCTTTATGAAATACTACAATTAATAATCATAACCATAACAACTGAGGCATTGATATTAAGTAACTATTACAAATCTGCTATTACAAATAACCAGGAGCTCAAAAACTACTGTTATAGCTTGATACATTTTCAGTATACACCTACAAATAAAGTGCATACTGTAGCTAATCTGTTGCTATGCACAATTTGTCGACTCGCTCTACTTTATTAATACAAAAGATTATTGCTTCTGTAGGACCATCTGTAGGACTATTCTCAGCAAGGCTGTGACATTAACATACACCGATCAGCCATAACATTAAAACCACCTCCTGTTTCTAAACTCTCTGTCCATTTTATCAGCTCTACTTACCATATAGGAGCACTTTGTAGTTCTACAATTACTGACTGTAGTTCATATATTTCTCTACATGCTTTGTTAGCCTGTTTTCATGCTGTTCTTCAATGGTCAGAACCCCCAACCACCACAGAGCAGGTATTATTTGGGTGGTGGGTCATTCTCATCACTAGAGTGACAATGACATGGTGGTGGTGTGTTAGTGTGTGTTGTGCTGGTATGAGTGGATAAGACACAGCAATGCTGATGGAGTTTTTAAGCACCTCACTGTCACTGCTGGACTGAGAATAGTCAACCAACCACAAAAATATCCAGCCAGCAGCGCCCTGTGGGCAGCATCCTGTGACCACTGATGAAGGTCTAGAAGATGACCAGCTCAAACAGCAGTAATAGATGAGCGATCGTCTCTGACTTTACATCTACATGTTGGACCAACTAGGTAGGAGTGTCTAATAGAGTGGACAGTGAGTGGACACGGTATTTAAAAACTCCAGCAGCGCTGCTGTGTCTGATCCACTCATACCAGCACAACACACACTAACACACCACCACCATGTCAGTGTCACTGCACTGCTGAGAATCATCCACCACCAAAACAATACCTGCTCTGTGGTGGTAGAGAAACAGATGTACTACAGTCAGTAATTGTAGAACTACAAAGTGCTTCTATACAATATATATGGTAAGTGGAGCTGATAAAATGGACAGTGAGTGTAGAAACAAGGAGGTCATTTTAATGTTATGGCTGATGAGTGTAGAGCACCATAGTATGTCTTCAGCTATATTTGTATAATTGCAAAGGCTTCACAAAATTATCCTGCAACTGTATGACTTTATGAACTACTACATTTAATAATCATAACCATTAAAACTGAGGCATAAATACTAAGTAACTATTACCAATCTGCTTGCTGTGAATACCTCATGTTTGCCTCAAAAAAGATCATTTTCGTCCACTGGGGTGAGTTCTTGTTTAACTATTATTATTACTTTTACTATTATTATTATGAAGCTCAAAAACAATTCATGCACAGGTAGATTAATAAATAGTGAATCACTACTGTAAAAGTATAATTTTACAACAGTAAGATTATGGAAGCACTTAGCATGACTAAGCATAACTTAAACATACATGTCTTGCGTGCAGAATCCTCCACAAAAAGAGATGAGATGTCCTCATCCACTCCAGCTTCATTACGGGCGATGCAGGTGTACGCACCAGTGTCCTCAAAGTGAACGTTACTGATGTGCACCTCGCTCCCATTAGCTGAGAAAATACAGCAGACAGAAATGAATGTTAAAACTACCTGAAAAAATACAATGTTAGGAAAATATATTCTCTCTAAAAGACTCCCTTGAACCACTTGCACTTGTAGAGTTGGAGCAAATCCAACTCTAATGGAAGTGTGAGTGTGTTTTTGACAGCAGCTGAGAAATTTAGCTTGTTTCCAGGTTGTCACATCCAGTTCGGTTTGAATGGATGACTTAGTGGAGGAGGACTGTTTGTTGATTACAGCCCTATTGGGAAGAGTTCTTCTTGGCTTAAGAAAAAGATCTAGATCCTATAAAAACATATCACATACTAACTCTCATCAAAGCACTACAAATAAGCAGGAGCTCAATAAACAGTGTTATAGCTTGAAACATTTACAGTATCAATTCAACAGCATCTGGGCAAAAATCTGCTTGACATTGTGCTACACCTACAAATAAAGTGCATACTGTAGCTAATCTGTAGCACAATTTGTTGGCTCACTCTACTTTATTAATAAATAAAAAGATTATTGCTACTGTAGGACCATTCTCAGCAAGGCTGTGACATTGACATATAGCATCATAGTAAGTCTTTATCTATGTATGTACAACCCTTGTTGTCGCATTTTCCACTTCACAATTCTTCACACATTCTCTATTGGAGACAGATCAGGACTGCAGGCAGGCCAGTCCAGTACCCGTACCCCTCTTCTCCCACAGCCATGCCTTTGTAATGTGTGCAGCATGTGGTTTGCATTGTCTTGTTGAAAAATGCATGGACGTCCCTGGAAAAGATGACGTCTTGAAGGCAGCATGTGTTGCTCTAAGATCTCAATGTACTTTTCTGCGTTAATGTTCCATCACAGAAGTGTAAATTACTTTTGCCAAGGGCACTGACACAACCCCATACCATGACAGACCCTGGCTTTTGGACTTGTTCCTGATAACAGTCTGGATGGTTCTTTTTATCTTTGGTCCTGAGCACACGGCGTCCATTTTTCCAAAAAAGACCTGGAATGCTGATTCATCTGACCACAATACACGTTTCCACTGTGTGATGGTCCATCCTAGATGCCTCTGAGCCCAGAGAAGTCGACGCCACTTCTGGACATGGTTAACATAAGGCTTCTTTAAAGTTTTAAGTGGCATTTGTACATCCGTAACTCCGTATTGCACTCCGTAGTGCTTGACAAAGGTTTGCCAAAGTCATCCCTCACCCATGTGGTTATATCAGATATTGTTGAGTGGAGGTTCCTGATGCAGTGCCGTCTGAGGGATCGAAGATCACGGGCGTTCAGCTTAAGCTTGCACCCTTGGCCTTTATGCACTGAAATTCCTCCCGATTCCTTGAACCATTTAATGATATTATGCACTGTAGAGGAGAAATATGCAAATTCCTTCCAATCTTTCTTTGAGGTAAATTGTTTGTAAACATTTTCTCATGCATTTGTTGACTCAGTCTTTCCTGGATGCTGCTTTTGTACCAAACCATGATTTTCAATCACCTGTTGACATCACCTGTTTGGAATTACATTGTTATTTAGTTTTTTCACCTCATTACTAGCCCTAAATTGCCTTGTCCCAAATTTTTTTTTTTGGAATGTGTTGCAAACCTGAAATGCAGGAATGGATGTTTATTGACAAATGAAATGAAGTTGACCAGACAGAACATGAAATATCTTGGGTTTAAACTGTCTGCAATCAAATAAAAGTCAAAGTAAATGTAAGGAACACTGTAATTTTATTTTATTTACGTTTTCCATACTGTTCCAACTTTTTCTGATTTGGATTTGTAATATTTAAACAAATATCTATTTTTATTTGCATTATTATATTAAGAACTGTATATTACTCTTTATTTTAATATTTTAATTAAAGCAGTAAAAAGTCACTGTCATATTCCATTCAGTTGCAAAACTAGCTTATGCCACATATAAACTTGCTCATCAAATCATATTGTTAAGTAAGAAATTTTATTTTTTTTAATGTAAAATAACGTATCTTTTTATCATTATAAACAGCCGATCAACTGAAAAAATAAAACAAAGTCTAAGGATCATTAAGGCAAGAATGAATCTATTAATGAGCACAGATCTGGACAGAAGGCACCGCACATGCTTGTTTACCTTGTAGTGTGAGTTGTTTGGAGAGTTTAGTAGAAATGTCCATGCCATTCTTCAGCCAGGAGAGCTGTGGATCAGGAATACCCTCGGCATGGCACCTCAAACTGGCAGTGACCCCAGGTTCCCGTGCCTGGCTCTCTGGATACACCCGGATAACAGGTGGAACTGAGGAAGAGGAAGATAAATTAAGAAAACATGACAGAAGCCGTTTTCACACTTAACTAATCACACTAAACTAAAGGTTTCAGTGTAAACACAAAGTAAAATCAATTTTCTGGGTATGTTGATTAAAAATTTTGGATAAGACATCGTACGGTTCCTGGGTAAAGAGTACGAGAAGTAAAATCACAAAATGTGGAGCCTAAATTACAATCAAAATAGCTGTTTTTGCTAAGAATGCTATTTGTATTAAACGAATGGCTTAGAACTGGTTGTGAACATCCATAAGCCAATAACCATTCATATTATTCACTTATTATTCCTACAATTCATATTATGACTAACATGACTTGCATGGTGAATGATTGCGACCCTGTTTTAGCGTATCCAATTACCCATCTGCATTATGCTCTCTCTTTACTAATGCCGATTCTCGCCCTGATTATGTAGAGCGAGACTGACACACGCCCCCTCCAACACGTGTGCAGTAGCGACTGCATCTTTTCAAGGCAAGTTCATATGTGGATCAGCTTTGTGTATGGAGAGACACACCCTAATACTCATTATCTATCGACAGGCACCATCAATCAGCCAACAGAGGTCGTAATTGCATCAGTTGTGAGGTCACTATCGGGCTCCCACCCTGTATGAAAAACAGTCAATTGTTTTTGGATGGCAGAGCTAATTTTCGAACAAACGAGTTGTTTTACCGCGGTGCCACCTGAGTGCCTAATTAACTTTGTTTTAAAAGCAAATGTAGGTTTTACTTCATCTGTGATATTAATGTGCACTATATGGCTCAAAGTATTTAATCACCTGTCCATGAATTACATGTCTAGTATTATGGGATATTATTTTTTTTATTATTACTCTTCTATGATAACTAAATAGGCACAAATTTCCAAAGTCTTGTGGAAAGCTAATATAGAATTTGTGAGCTCAGGTACAGTACCTTAGTTGAATGACAATGCCTGGTCTGCAATCAACGTTTTATTACATCCCAAAGGTCAGGGCTTTGTGGAGAACCCAAACTGTTGCCACATAGTTAAAAGCATTAATTTTAATCACCTGTTAGCCAAAACATATAATGTCAATAGCTAGAAGTGGTGTCCAAATACCTTTGGCCATATAATGAGTTTTTAAAAGCTTCTTTTATTTTGTTCACTTTGTAAATCAGAATATCAGAATGAGCTTTCTTGCTGTGACAAGTTGGCATTTCACTGCTCCAAACCACACAACTCTGATGTGCATCGCAGTGTGAGCAGGCAGGATGTATAATATTGGATGTAATGTGTAAGATTGGCTCTGCAAGGACAAATGTATCGATGTCAGATCTAATTGAGGCCAGCCAGGACGAGAACATGACAGATTGATGCATTAGATTGAGGACGCTTAGAGGGGAGTTTGAGCATCTGTGTTTTTTTACTGTATGTGTGCTAGACAGGGATGGTAGAGGGTGAATACATCCTCCGCCATCTGTTCTTGCTTCCTGTCTACCATAGGTGGGTGTAAGTGAGGGAACCGTTGACAGTGAGCAACAAAGAGAAACACAGAGAGACAGATTGAGGGTGTAAGTCATGATGATAAAGCTACAGCTGCTATTTTAAAGGAAGGAGCTCAGGATGACAGAATGAGAGTGGGACTAGTTCACGACATGATCTGATCTATCAAATAAAAAGCTCACATTTCAGGTTAGTCTTACACTTCATCACTGAGCCAGAGCTTAAGAAAAAAAACTGTAAAAGTCCAACACTGGTCATTTTTGGCACATTTATAAACTGCATAACTACACTACAAACCTAGCTGTGTTACCTGAGTGTTCACTGGCCAATATTCAAGTCTATCTGGATGCTAAATTTTAGCATCCAATGGTTCAAACATTGTATCCTGAAAGCGGTGCCGTGTATCAGGATGACAATGCACCAATACACACAGCAAGACTGGTGAAAGATTGGTTTGATGAACATGAAAGTGAAGTTGAACATCTCCCATGGCCTGCACAGCCACCAGATCTAAATATTATTGAGCCACTTTGGGGTGTTTTGGAGAAGCGAGTCAGGAAACGTTTTCCTCCACCAGCATCACGTAGTGACCTGGCCACTATCCTGCAAGAAAAATGGCTTAAAATCCCTCTGACCACTGTGCAGGACTTGTATATGTCATTTCCAAGACGAATTGACGCTGTATTGGCTGCAAAAGGAGGCCCTACACCATACTAATAAATTATTGTGGTCTAAAAGCAGGTGTTTCAGGTTCATTGTCCAACCCCTGTATATATATATACAGTGTTTTTCTGGTGTTTTTTTTTATATTTTGTAAAATTCAATATCAAAATCGCCCCAAACAAGGTGCAGAGAAAGCGTAGTGTTGAGAAAATGAAAAAATCTATTACTATTGAAAAAAAAAAAAGGAAATCATCGAGGAATATGAGCGTGGTGTTTGAGTGACTGATCTTGCCTCTATGTTTGGAATGGCAACATTTTGAGTACAGAAGATGAGTACAAGGAAGTTAGTGTTGCTAAAGGTATAACGCAAATAACAAAATTACAACCATCAGTGTTGGATGAAGTGGAAAGGTTACTTTCAGTGTGGCTTAATGAAAGACAAATGGCAGGTAATATACGTCAGGGTAGATACATTTTATAAAAAAAATAAAGACATTTATTATGGTTTATGGTACAGCACACGTACTGTAATGAAATGTGATGTGTTTTTCATGTACAGTACATTACTACTGTGTATTGTTGTTTATTATTGTTTATTACAATAATGTCTATTCTGTAATGTAACAGAGACATGATGGAAGTGAGGCAGCTTGGGGAAAATTTTAAAATAATACAAAACTTGGGTGACATAACTGAACAGCTGCAAGAGTCAGTATACAGAAATATTTTAGTCTGCTTGGCACACTGTGTCTCCAAGGAGACACTGGACCAACTGCAACTTTAAGTAGTGAAACCCTTTAAATGGTAAACTGCTCTGCATCATTCCTAAAATAATTCAATTTTTAATTTTTGGCTTTGTAACCATTTATGGTATTTTTCCATAAAGAAAAGCTCCTCTGGAATCTTCAGCTTGTGGCATTCTGTTTGTGTGTTGTTCTTGTTAAATTGGCTGTCTAATTACATATGATGTATTGGTTAATTAAAAACCCTAGAAAGCAAATACTTTTTTAAATAGATGATTTGCATGTTGGATTGTAACTTATTACTCAAATAAACAGAATTAAGTTTTGCAAAATGTGTGGTGCTGTACTCAAGTTTCTTTTGGATAATATGTTTTTGTTAATGATCTAAAATCATTGTGAAATGTTACAAATATTACATTATCACCTTTTCATTACAATGTTTATACAGTGTTACTAATATTAATTGTTATTTACTGTAAGGGTAGAAAAAGGGTAAATTTGTTCCCATGTACTGTATATACAGTGATACCTTGTAACTCAACGTCCCCTATACTCAAAATCTTTGAAACTTAACACCCTTCATTAAGAAATTTGTACCCGTAAACTCATCGTTTCCCTTAAACTCAACGTGTGTGCGACTGCTGCTTTGTTCAGTGCTTGGCTTGAGCGGTGTGGTAAAACGTCATCAAAGTGCGAATACGAGACGAATCTGTGTGTCAAATTCACTCTGAAAGCTCCACATGTATCTGTGTTTAGCTGGATTTTTCCTCCTGTTTCACTTTTAAACTTGTGTTATAGCTCAGGGTTCTGAGAAATTGTGAGAATCAGCTTTTCAGAGAGTCTAAAATGTTTTTTTACATTGGCCTAAAATATATGCAGTTCCACAGGACCATGCAACGCATTAACAGGTTTTCCATACATCCTTACGGGAAGAAAATACCTTAAAACTCAACACCTTTAAACTCAACCCAGAACCAATTTGAAGGTACCACTGTCTACCTATCTATCCATCTATCTATGTGAATATACACCAACGAGGCATAACATTATGACCACAGGTGAAGTGGGTGGAATATATTAGGCAGCAAGTCAACATTTTATTCTCAAAGTTGATGTGTTAAAAGCAGTAAAAATGACCAAGCGTAAGGATTTGAGCGAGTTTAACAAGGGCCAATTGTGATGGCTAGATGACTGGGTCAGAGCATCTCAAAAACTGCAGCTCTTGTGGGGTGTTCCCAGTCTGTAGTGGTCAGTATTGATCAAAAGTGGTCCAAGGAAGGAACAGTGGTAAACTGGCGACAGGGTAATGGGCGGTCAAGGCTCATTGATGCACGTGGGGAGCGAAGGCTGGCCCGTGTGGTCCGATCCAACAGACGAGCTACTGTAGCTCAAATTGCTGAAGAAGTTAATGCTGGTTCTGATAGAAAGGTGTCAGAATACACAGTGCATCACAGTTGTAGGGCTGTTTTGGCAGCAAAAGGGGAACCAACAGTATATTAGGAAGGTGGTCATTATGTTATGCCTGACCAGTGTATATATACATACATACTCACCAGTATACTAAGCTATGCAAACTCCTTTTAAAAGTTTAGCTGATACAGCTCTGCACTTCTGTGCAAAACATCATTCTGTCTGGAAGTGCTCTGTGATTAGATCACTATCTGTACAGGTCTGAAGAGGCTGTGTGCAGGGTTTAATCATTTTCTTCTTTTGAATTAGTTGCTAAGTGACTGTGCTTTGCATTGGCACTAAAATGAGTTTTGATAATCTTCTCTGATCAGGACCTGATGAGCAAACTGAACTCCTGAGTGTCACGTGGGAAGAAAGGACGCAAATGCAGAAGTAAATAAAAATAATAATATTTTATTTAATTATAAGGACAACAGAAAGATAAACAGCAAACGAAAAACAGAACACAAAAAACCCGATCGGAAACTCCGACGGAGCTGCTGGCGCAACTAAATGAAAAATAAACAAAGTGAAACCAAAACAGAAGGAAGCGGGACGCGAACCCCGGTCAGCCGCGTGGCAGCCGGGAGCGTTACCACCGCACTGTAGTGGTGCTGGAAAACGGGAGCGCGAGAACCTCTAATACGCTTAGGAGCGAAGGGAGAGGAGGGGAACTCCGAGGAGCGCTAGACCCAACACCGCGACTAACAATCGCAGTGACCGGTCGGCGCGCCCTGGATCGCGGAGCTGACACACCAATCTGAAACCAGAAAGAAACAAATAAACAAAGTTAGGCAGTTCTAGACTGCGGATTCGAACCGGGGTCTTTAGCACGGCAACCGCTTGCTCAGCGGAGTCGCCACCCAGCGGTTGGAGAATCCAATGTTCAGAATAACTGAAGGCACTGATGCCAGAATACTTTCAGCGCTTTAACACAGCGCTGAGTGAAACCGCTAACGCTAACTGCTAGCGCAAAATGAACTGCAGTTCGAGGACTGCACCGCGTCGCACCACACTATATCTACGAGACCAACAGAACATACCAGTTACCTCAAACCTTGCGGTTTTACTTACCCGAATGGCATACGCCACCAGGGCTACCAGCTAAGGCTACGAACGTGTGGACGACTGCCACCACGGACCGGAAAACAAACAAAGGTGCGACACCCGCTGCTGTGTGGAGCTGGCTTAAGTAGTCAGCCCCACGGCTGCGGGTGATCAGCACTAATTAGGAGGCCTGGTATAAGAGGCCTTTGTTCTCTGAGCTCTGTAATGTCTGCTTCGCTGGGAACCCGGGGCACGTTCACCAGCTACCACAGACCTCGTTATAGAACCCCCTCCTCTAGGGACAGCTCCTGAGGTCCCAAGACCCGCAGCTCGGTTGCGCCGGAACTCGCGGATCAGTTCAGGGTCCAGGATCTGGCGAGCCGGTACCCATGAACGTTCCTCAGGGCCGTAACCTTCCCAATCCACCAAGTATTGGGTGCTACCCTGAACCTTCCTGCTGTCAAGCAACCGGCGGACGGTGAAGGCAGGGGCACCCTGGATGATACGAGGGGCGGGAGGTTGGGGAGGGGGTAAAACTCCCCCGCACATAAATGGTCGGAGATGGGAGACATGAAAGGTTGGATGCACTTTCATACGGGGAGGAAGCTCCAACCTATACGTCACCGGATTAATCCGCTTTACCACCTTGAACGGACCAATGTACTTGGGTGCCAACTTATGTGGGGCACCTCGAACGGGGAGATCCCTCGTTGACACAAGTACTCGTTGGCCTGGCCGGAAGGTAAGAGCCGGCTGCCGCCTGCGGTCAGCTTTGCGCTTCACAGAGCGCTGGGTGGCCACAAGTGCCTGCCTAGCTTTGCGCCAGGCGGCGCGGCAGCGGCGGACATGAAGCTGTACAGACGGGACCGCTACCTGCTGCTCCTGCTCAGGAAAGAGCGGCGGAGGGTACCCGAACTGAGCCTCAAACGGTGACATTCCAATCGCCGAATGATGCAGGGTGTCGTGAGCAAACTCTGCCCATATCAACTTATCCGACCACGTGGTCGGATTCCCTGCCGTCAGGCACCTGAGCATCTTGCTCAGATCCTGGATCAGCCTCTCCGACTGCCCATTCGACTCCGGGTGGTAGCCGGAGGATAAGCTGGCCGTGGCGCCAAGAAGTTGGCAAAAGGCCCGCCAGCACTGGCTTACAAACTGTGGACCCCGATCAGACACAATGTCTGATGGGACCCCATGTGCTCTCACCACATGATTCAGGATGATTTGCGCAGTACCCATGGCGGATGGTAGCTTGGGCAGTGGGATAAAAAGGCAAGATTTGGTAAACCGGTCGACAATTACCAATACCGCCGTGAACCCTCTGGATTTTGGCAAGCCTGTCACAAAGTCCAGAGAAATGTGGGACCACGGTCTAGCAGGTATTGGCAACGGATGAAGGAGGCCCCGCGGGCGCTCTCTGGGTGTCTTGTTCAGAGCACACACAGAGCAAGCACGGACAAAGTCACGTACCTGGTTCTCCATCCCCGGCCACCAAAATCTTCGGCGCAGCAAGACCAGGGACTTAGTCACACCTGGGTGCGCCGAAAATGGGGAAGCATGGGCCCATTCAAAAACCTGACGCCGTACGGATGAAGGTACGTACAGTCTGTCAGGAGGTCCCCCACCGGGGTCGGGTTCAGCCCGGTGGGCATCCCGAATGACCTTCGATATGCCCCATGTGACTGGGGCCGCTATCAGGGTCGAGGGGATCACGGGATCAGGTCCGGTCTCCGGCCTGGTCGGTTCCCACTGTCTAGACAGAGCGTCCGGTTTGACGTTTCTGGACCCCGGTCTATAAGACAGTGTAAAATTGAACCTTCCAAAAAATAAGGACCACCGGGCCTGACGGGAGTTCATCCTCTTGACTTGCTGGATGAATGACAGATTTTTGTGATCCGTCCAGACAAGAAAAGGATGATTGGCCCCCTCGAGCCAGTGTCGCCACTCCTCTAACGCCAACTTAATGGCCAAGAGTTCCCTGTCTCCAACCGGGTAGTTCCGCTCGGCTGGAGTCAGGCGGTGCGAGAAGAAGGCACATGGATGCAGCTTCTTCTCTGGCCCCACTCTTTGGGACAAAACTGCCCCAGCTCCGACCTCGGAGGCATCCACTTCGACAACGAAGGGTTCCTCTGGGTCGGGCAACTGTAAAACGGGAGCAGTTGTCAAGAGTGTTTTTAGCTCGTCAAAAGCTTGTTGGGCCTGCACCGTCCATCGGAACGGACCTTTTCCTGTAAGGTCCGTTAACGGAGAGGCGACTGAGCTAAAGTTCTTAATGAAACGCCGAAAAAAGTTTGCAAAGCCCAAAACCTTTGCAGTTGGCGTAAAGAACTTGGAGTTGGCCACTTCTCCACAGCTGATACCTTAGCCGAGTCCATGCGCAGGGTGCCCTCGGCCACTACAAACCCCAGGAACGAAACCGTGGGGGAGTGAAAGACTGACTTCTCCAGTTTGACAAACAAATGGTTGTCAAGCAAAAGCTGGAGAACTCGTCGGACATGCCCTATATGCTCGTCGATGGACCGACTAAAGATAAGAATATCGTCTAAGTAAACATAGACGAATTTACCAAGAGTCTCCCGCAAGACCTCATTGATAAATCTCTGGAAGACTGCGGGGGCATTCATTAACCCAAATGGCATCACCCGGTATTCATAGTGGCCAGTGGGCGTAATGAACGCAGTCTTCCACTCATCCCCCTGCCTGATCCGGATCAAATTGTACGCGCTGCGAAGATCGAGCTTGGAAAAAACAGAAGCTCGCTGAAGGGCTTCGAAAGCCGTGGCCATCAGCGGCAGCGGGTACCGATCCTTGATCGTAACGGCGTTCAGACCGCGATAATCGATACAGGGGCGCAGGGTGCCGTCCTTTTTGTTCACAAAAAAGAACCCTGCCCCAGCTGGGGAGGAGGAAGGACGGATGAACCCCTGTTTAAGTGCCTCACGCACATACTCCTCCATAGCCACCTTCTCTGGACCGGAGAGCGAAAAAAGGCGCCCCCTAGGAGGAGTAGTGCCGGACAAAAGATTGATGGCGCAATCGAACGGTCTGTGGGGGGGCAAGTCCTGCGCCCGGGACTTGCTAAAAACTTCCCGTAAGTCATGGTACACAGGGGGAACAGCTGCCAAATCCGGCACCTCCATCTTCGGTTCCGTCGGAGCAGAACCCGTGCCACCTTGCAGCAAACACGAGTCGCGACACCGCGTTCCCCAGATGAAGATTGATCCGGTGGCCCAGTCGATCTGAGGGTTGTGTCTTTGCAGCCACGAATACCCCAAAACCACCTGGAGGTGAGGAACGTGAGTTACAAGAAAGGTAATCCGTTCCTCGTGGTTTTGCAGACGCAACGTGAGAGGTCTTGTCCGTTGGGTTATCGGGCTGCCCGCTACAGGTCGGCCATCCACCGCATGGACCGACACTGGTGATGCTAGCGGTTGGACCTCAATCCCCAGCCTGTGTACCAGATCGCTGTCAATGAAATTCTCCACCGCACCTGAATCGACACAAACCTGAAGGTTTGTGTTCCCGAGGCCCCAGGACAACCGGGCCTGCAAAAGCAGACCTTGGGCAGGGATGGTAGGTCGGCTCACTCCCGAGTCCCTGACTCGAGAGCGGCCTAGATGTTTTCCGGCCGCCGAGGTCGGGAGAACGAACCCGATGCCGAACGGGCATTGGCACGGGCTGAGCCCAACTGCATGGGTTCGGGATCCAGGGCCGGTGGAGGAGACTTAGGGGGCGCCAGCAAGCGGGTAAACGGGGGGCAGGTACCCCGCTCCCGGTTTCGCTGGCGAAGACGGGTATCGATGGCTGTGGCCAGCGTATAGGAGGCCTTAAGGGTCGTTGGACAGTCCCTGGTGGCCAGCTCATCCTTTATCTTCTCCGATAAGCCACGATGAAAGATGGCGGTGAGAGAGCCCTCATCCCACCCACACTCCGCCGCTAGTGTCCTAAATTCGATTACGTAATCTACGACTGGCCGATTACCTTGGGTTAGCTCAAGTAAGCGTGGGCCTGCCTCACGACCCCCCGAGGGGTGGAAGAAGGTCTCCTTTAAGGCCTCCTTAAAGGCGCTTTCGGATGAGCATTCCGGAGCGTTCTGCTCCCAGAGGGCGGTAGCCCATTCCAAGGCTCGGCCAGTCAATAGAGAAACGATATAGGCAACCCTCGACCGCTCTGTGGGGTAGCGGGAGGGCTGCAACTCGAAGGCTAGCGCGCACTGGAGGAGGAAGCCACGGCACCTCTTGGCCTCTCCCGAATATCTTTCAGGAGGAGGAATGGGGGTGTCGCGGCTTCCACATCCTCCCGAATGGGGTGGGGGGTGTGGGCCGGCTCCTAAAGCTGGAGACTGCTGGCTAAGCGCAGCTACCTGCTGCGCCAATTGGCTAATGGCCACCTCGTGCCTGCCTAACGCCACACCCTGGTGGCGTAATACGTCGATAGGGGGTGGCGTTTCTGCTGCGTCCATGGTTGGTCGCACCTTTCTGTCACGTGGGAAGAAAGGACGCAAATGCAGAAGTAAATAAAAATAATAATATTTTATTTAATTATAAGGACAACAGAAAGATAAACAGCAAACGAAAAACAGAACACAAAAAACCCGATCGGAAACTCCGACGGAGCTGCTGGCGCAACTAAATGAAAAATAAACAAAGTGAAACCAAAACAGAAGGAAGCGGGACGCGAACCCCGGTCAGCCGCGTGGCAGCCGGGAGCGTTACCACCGCACTGTAGTGGTGCTGGAAAACGGGAGCGCGAGAACCTCTAATACGCTTAGGAGCGAAGGGAGAGGAGGGGAACTCCGAGGAGCGCTAGACCCAACACCGCGACTAACAATCGCAGTGACCGGTCGGCGCGCCCTGGATCGCGGAGCTGACACACCAATCTGAAACCAGAAAGAAACAAATAAACAAAGTTAGGCAGTTCTAGACTGCGGATTCGAACCGGGGTCTTTAGCACGGCAACCGCTTGCTCAGCGGAGTCGCCACCCAGCGGTTGGAGAATCCAATGTTCAGAATAACTGAAGGCACTGATGCCAGAATACTTTCAGCGCTTTAACACAGCGCTGAGTGAAACCGCTAACGCTAACTGCTAGCGCAAAATGAACTGCAGTTCGAGGACTGCACCGCGTCGCACCACACTATATCTACGAGACCAACAGAACATACCAGTTACCTCAAACCTTGCGGTTTTACTTACCCGAATGGCATACGCCACCAGGGCTACCAGCTAAGGCTACGAACGTGTGGACGACTGCCACCACGGACCGGAAAACAAACAAAGGTGCGACACCCGCTGCTGTGTGGAGCTGGCTTAAGTAGTCAGCCCCACGGCTGCGGGTGATCAGCACTAATTAGGAGGCCTGGTATAAGAGGCCTTTGTTCTCTGAGCTCTGTAATGTCTGCTTCGCTGGGAACCCGGGGCACGTTCACCAGCTACCACAGACCTCGTTATACTGAGAGCACATTTTACAGTGATAGGCAGGGGGTAAGGAGATGAGAAAAATATATAAAAAGGGGTGAAACAAGAAAAAAGAATCATTTGATGAGTGGATCAGACTCAGCAGCGCTGCTGGAGTTTTTAAATACCGTGTCCACTCACTGTCCACTCTTTTAGACACTCCTACCTAGTTGGTCCACCTTGTAGATGTAAAGTCAGAGACGATAGCTCATCTATTGCTGCTGTTTGAGTTGGTCATCTTCTAGACCTTCATCAATGGTCACAGGACGCTGCCCACGGGGCGCTGTTGGCTGGATATTTTAGGTTGGTGGATTATTCTCAGTCCAGCAGTGACAGTGAGGTGTTTAAAAACTCCATCAGCATTGCTGTGTCTGATCCACTCATACCAGCACAACACACACTAACACACCACCACCATGTCAGTGTCACTGCAGTGCTGAGAATGACCCACCACCCAAATAATACCTGCTCTGTGGTGGTCCTGGGAGAGTCCTGACCATTGAAGAACAACATGAAAAGGGGCTAACAAAGCATGCAGAGAAATAGATGGACTACAGTCAGTAATTGTAGAACTACAAAGTGCTTTTATATGGTAAGTGGAGCTGATAAAATGGACAGTGAGTGTAGAAACAAGAAGGTGGTCATAATGTTATTCCTGATCGGTGTAAATAAGTGTGTGATGCCATGCGATGGACTGGAACCCTGTCCAGGGTGTATTCAGGCCTTGCATTAAGTGTTTCCCAGTGGCACTACACTTACTGCAACCCCAATCAGGATGAAGGGCTTATATAAATGAATTACCTATTAAATGTTCTCCTGTAGTCACTCTTTCTTGCTGCAATGCAGATGTTTAGTATTGTAAATATGTGTGCGTGTGTGTCTTTGTGTCCTGTAGGGTTTTAACCATGTGAGAAATCTGCTCCATTCTAAAACAGCGGTATATAATTTGATGCTAATAGTGGATCCAATCATCATACATTTGATAAATGTAATTTCATTCATGGTTATTCAGATTGGTCCTATAAATTCTGTTATGCAGGTTTACTTAAATAAGACAGCATTTGCTGGGTTGAAAAGGTGACAGAGTGGTGCGTGCCTCTGACATACACACTCCAGCTTGTAAATGTTAACTTACGGAATCTTGCTTCATCTGCCCTGCCAGTTATGACCAGCAAAGGGGGCATGGAGGCACAGATACTTGACCTATCATTTTTCCTAAACTAAGGATCACCTCTGCTTCACTGAGTGTTAAATTGCTCCAGGTGGGAGTGGTTTTATATCTCACGGTTCCTCTCTCACAGACTTGCCAACTCTTCTGTCTGGCAACCTGCTTTTTCTACTGGAACCATAATGCTGAGCTCAGTCTGGTCTGATTTTCTGTCGATGTATAAAGCCAGAGCACTTTTATCTCCTTCTGGGGGCTTACCCATCAAGGAAGCATGCAGGCCTCTTTCTGAAACCACCCTCAATGAGTAAGCTGCTCCAGAGTCGGCTTAATGGTCCAGTAAATCCACTGTAGAGTGCAAGTGCTGCTTGTGTAGTGCTTTCCCTGTCTTGTTTTAAGGGTTTCCTACCTTTTCTCTTTTTATCCTGAGAAATGGGTTGATGCAGACAGCTGGAGCAGCATGTCATATTGTGACAACTAGTTAAAAGTTCTTTACTATCCCTATTTTATACACTGTCTCTGTTGTGTGCTGTGGGTGTTTTTAGCCCCAGTATTGTTCTACCTTGGTTAAGCATCCTGCACTTGGGTTAGTTTTAAGTACACCAGGTGGGGAGCTTCACTTTTTTTTGCTTAAGTTGTGAGGCACAACCTGCCCAGTTACAGAAAGATTCCATTGAGGCTCAGATATACTTTGTGTTGCCTTAAGGTGTTGCAAGTAATGAGTAATGGGACACAGGGAATGCAGTGAAGTGGGGCTCTCAGCGTTCCACATTCAACCTGTAACAGCCGCCCCCTCCTATTCCTGTCATTTAATCCTTCAGTCACTGATAAAGTAATTAACTAAAAAAATAAATAAACACATAAAACATTAGCAGGAATCGTTACATTCCAAGACTGCTATGATATACACTGATCACTCATAACATTAAAACCACCTCCTTTGTTTCTACACACACTGTCCATTTTATCAGCTCCACTTACCATATAGGAGCACTTTGTAGTTCTACAATTACTGACTGTAGTCCATCTGTTTCTCTGCATGCTTTGTTATTCCCCTTTCATGCTGTTCTTCAATGGTCAGGACTCTCCCACGACCACTACAGAGCAGGTATTATTTGGGTAGTGGATCATTCTCAACACTGCAGTGACACTGACATGGTGGTGGTGTGTTAGTGTGTGTTGTGCTGGTATGAGTGGATCAGACACATTAATGCTGATGGAGTTTTTAAACACCTCACTGTCACTGCTGGACTGAGAATAGTCTACCAACCAAAAACATCCAGCTAACAGTGCCCTGTGGGCAGCATCCTATGACCACTGATGAATGTCTAGAAGATGACCAACTCAAACAGCAGCAATAGATATGTGATCATCTCTGACTTTACATCTACAAGGCGGACCAACTAGGTAGGAGAGTCTAATAGAGTGGACAGTGAGTATTTAAAAACTCCAGCAGTGCTGCTCTGTCTGATCCACTCATACCAGCACAACACGCACTAACACACCACCACCATGTCAGTGTCACTGCACTGCTGAGAATGATCCACCACCTAAATAATACCTGCTCTGTTAATGGTTTTAACCTGCTGTAGTCAAAGTCCTATTCTTGCATGAATAAATATTTATTAGGGAGAGAAGCTCACTGCGTTTTGCCATATACACACATACATTTCATTTTCCATTTTATTTTATTGACCTTAATGTTTATTTTGCTCTTTTACAAACTTTTTAACCTCCCTAATATTCTAAAAAACTGAATTTTAACTGCACTTCTTCATTGCCATTTCCTGAATTTTCTAACAGGCTGTTTTTAGCACTTTAATGTAGAACAACTGTTAAAGAAAAACCAAACAGCAGTACCAAATTAAATAAAAATGCTAATCATGTCAGTGGGTTGAGCTTCTCGAACATAAGCCAGCTGCTTGGCCTCATTTAAAACTTAAAAGCAGTTCCTCTACAAAACACGGTTTCAGCCTTTGCACAGCACTGACGAGACAGAAAAGCAGCACAAATTAACAACATTGCACACTCCTGGTTGTCATGGTGCATTATTTAGTGCCATGCTGGCGGGAGACCTCACCCTCAGCTCCCTTTCTGGATCCTGGCACAAAAGGGGCAACATGTCACCTTAATTAACTTTTCCTTTCCAGTGTCCAAAAACAATGGGCTGACAACAGCCTCCTGAGGTTGGCTAATTTGTTTTGCGACCAATTAAAATGTGTTTTTATTGTTAAGCTTGTATGATATTCAGGTCATTATTAATGAGATTTCGAGAGTGTGGCGAGATAAAACTATGCTACGGACAAGGACAGGTCACCACTGAAAAAAATTAAAAAGCTTTAGAAAAGTAGATAGAATAGAATACCATTATTTGTCATACATGCATATACAGGTGTACAGTACAATTAAATTCTTTCTTCGCATGATTGGAAGCTGGAGTCAGAGCGCAGGGTCAGCCATTGTACGGCGCCTCTGGAGCAGAGAGGATTAAGGGCCTTGCTCAGGGGCCCAACAGTGGCTGCATGGCGGAGCTGGGATTCGTTGATAGCCCAAAGCTCTACCCACTAGGCTACCACTGTTCCTTAAAGTTTTTAAATCAGCAGAACAACTGGTGTCCAATCTGCTTTACTCATGAAAGGATGTGGTCCCAGCAAGGATGTGACCCCCAGTCTGGCCTATACTACAATGTGTCTTCAGAGTGTTTGACCCGGGTCTTCTTTGTCTCCTCCCTAACAATGCATTATGACTGCTGCATCACTAGAAAGTCCCATCATGCCATAATTCCTGTAGTAAGAATAGCATTATAATGTTTGATACTACAATGATTTAGCATGCTTAAAAATTGCAGGGTAAAAGCAGCAGCACTGAGTGCAACTGCTTGATTAAAAGGTTGGGCGCTCAGGTGGCGCAGCGGTAAAACACACTAGCACACCAGAGCTGACATTTCGAACGTATCTCAGCTCTGCCATCCGGCAGGCTGGGTGGCTACATAAACAACGATTGGCTGTTATTCATACAGGGTGGGAGCCGGACAGGACCTCATAACTGATGCAATTACAGTATGACCTCTGCTGGTTGATTGATGGCGCCTGCACTGAGTCAAGGGATAATGCGTTGATTAGGGTGTGTCTCTTCGTACACAAAGCTGAACCACCTATGAACTCGCCTCGTATCCAAACCATGACGTTAAATGCTAATTAATAAATACAATTTATTTATAAAATAAATAAACCTTTTCAACAATAGAATTCAAAATCCCCAGTAATTAAACTAATACTGCAGCCACATCCAGAAGACTAGGAGGTCTATTGCCAGGCAATTTCTATAAGAATGTTTACATTTCCCTGATGATTTACTGTATGTATTACTTCTTAAAGTAACCCATTGGTACATTTCCACCTGCACATATGCCATGCCAGATCCTATTCATTTTGTTTGAGAGCTCCAGTTAGATCTACAGCCAGAAAGTGTGAGGCAAAAGCCTTACTTTGTAAAAAAATATAGAAGCAATGTACACTGATCAGCCATAACATTACAACCACCTCCTTGTTTCTACACTCACTGTCCATTTTATCAGCTCCACTTACCATATAGGAGCACTTTGTAGTTTTACAATTACTGACTGTAGTTTCTCTGCATGCTTTATTATCCCACTTTCATGCTGTTATTCAATGGTCAGGACTCTCCCAGGACCACTACAGAATTGTTATTTTTTGGGTAGTGGATCATTCTCAGCACTGCAGTGACACTGACATGGTGGTGGTGTGTTGGTGTGTGTTGTGCTGGTATGAGTGGATAAGACACAGCAGCACTGCTGGAGTATTTAAACACCTCACTGTCACTGCTGGACTGAGAATAGTCCACCAACCAAAAATTGGGAAACATCTAGAAGATGACCAACTCAAACAGCAGCAACAGATGAGCGATCATCTCTGACTTTACATCTACAAGGTGGACCAACTAGGTAGAAGTGTCTAATAGAGTGGACAGTGAGTGGAAACGGTATTTAAAAACTCCAGCAGCACTACTGAGTCTGATCCACTCATACCAGCACAACACACACTAACACACCACCACCATGTCAGTGTCACTGCAGTGCTGAGAATCATCCACCACCTAAATAATACCTGCTCTGTAGTGGTCCTGTGGGGGTCCTGACCATTGAAGAACAGGGTGAAAGCAGCCAAAAAAGGTATGTAGAGAAACTGATGGACTACAGTCAGTAATTGTAGAACTACAAAGTGCTTCTATATGGTAAGTGGAGCTAATAAAATGGACAGTGTGTGTAGAAACAAGGAGGTGGTTTTGATGTTATGGCTGATCAGTGTATTAGGGGCAGGATTTATGAAATAAAACACTTTTGCAAACAAAGAAACACCTTTCAGCCATGAGCTAAAGGAGGTGGTGCAACACTGTGCAGCACCATGCAGTCAGAGAAAATGCAGGTGGACATATACAGTGAGACATTTTTGCTGAAAATGATCCTCTGTGGTTATTCAGTTAGCAATTTAGCTATGCTTTAGCATTTTGTGACGTGTGAAATCGTAAATTCAATTTGGTTTTTCAGGCTTCATTGCATTTATGCAATTTATGGTTTTCCGGATTAATGTACAGCACCAGCCATTTAGAGCTGTATACATCATAGGAGTGCTCCAAGGTTGGCATGGTTTTAGTAATAAATT
Source organism: Trichomycterus rosablanca (assembly GCF_030014385.1). Taxonomy (NCBI): domain Eukaryota; kingdom Metazoa; phylum Chordata; class Actinopteri; order Siluriformes; family Trichomycteridae; genus Trichomycterus; species Trichomycterus rosablanca. The sequence continues at coordinate 28,698,373 of NC_085995.1, forward strand.
ATATTTGCACTAAAAGATCAGTACATTCAGGAATATAGTGCATATTTTAGGGTCCAGTCAAATACTGTTGTAACTGCTACTATGGACCTTAACTATCATTACACACTTCTGATTCACATCCACCACATAACACCACCACAGCGTGTCAAGAGCCTCGCTTTGAATAGCTTTTTATTAACTGCAGGTTGCAGATGCCTTTTTTACCTGTACAGATTACTATATGCTTATAAAGATCTTGCTCTGGAAGTTGTGGTTTAAATGGGATGTCAGGAACAGATTTGTGAACAACCAAACCAGCATGACAACACTACATGGTTTACCAATGCATGAAGTTAAATTTCTCTGTCAGGGTTTCATATGGGACTGGGAAACCGATGGTAAGTTACTTCAGTTCATAATTAAAATTAGCAAAGATCTTTTCCTGCAGTTTCTGAAGTTTCACCTCACTGTCACTCTTAATAGTTCCTCAAGGACTTTTTGGATGACTTTAGGAATAACCATTTCATCTTACAGCACCCTCTAAAATAGTTAAATTAATACACAAGAGTAGGCATCACATTTTAATATTCTGGTCTGCTTATAATCTGTCCTGTTGGAATATTCTACATAGACCCAAGTGATGCCCAAGAGGATCAAAATGAAAACAGTGTGTGGTAGTACCTGGTATCTTATCCACAGATGATATGTATATGGGGTATACGTGGGGTAGACAAGACCACTAATAACATCAGGTGCATATTGTTCACATGAGTCTGGGCTTATTCATATTTGTCACACTTAATAATTTTTAGATCAGCGCTCAGGTGGCTCAGTGGAATATTCCACTAGCACACCAGTGCTAGGATTCTGAACTCTCCGAGTTTGAATCTCAGCTCTGCTATCGGTTGGCTGGATGCCTGCAGCACATAAAATTGGTCTGCAGGGTGGGAAAAAAACGACTTAAAAAGAAGGTGGGGTCTTTAACGCTGTGTAAGGAGCCTGGCCTATGGGCGGTGGATCATTCTCAGCACTGCAGTGACACTGACATGGTGGTGGTGTGTTAGTGCGCAAGACTCGTGCAAGTTTACTGAATTCACCCTCTTTGACACACATTGGAGGGAGGGTGTGTCAGACAAATATACCCTCCTCGGACACGATTGGGATTCCTAGAAGTGGAAGACTAACTGTCTATGCTAAATTGGAAGAACAAGGGACAAAATGCATAAATAAATAAAAAACAATGAATGAATAAATAAATAAATACATAAGTACTTTTTAGATCAATTACCAAAACATGATATTACACAAAACACAACTTGATCTCTTATAATCGGGAGTCTTTTAAGTCGTTGTGGTTTTCTCACTACACAACTGATCAGCAATAGAGGGTCACACACTACACAATCTATCACCAGGAGGAACGAGTCTATCTGGTCACCCAAATTAAGTTTTGTCACGAAAACACATGAGAGAAGTGACAAGGGGTATAATGATACCATGTCCAAAAATGCACGCCAGAATAAAGCGAGCGATCAATTGTTTGAGCGCTGATATGTACAGTGGTGTTCAAAAAAATTGCAGTCCAACACCATTAACTTGATAAATCAAAGTTTTTAGTAGAAATGCTATTTCTACATAGCAAAAAATTTACTTGAACGTGTAGTAGAGTATTGAAAACAAAACAAACCCAACAATTAGGACATGCATGCCGTTCATTCTGAGTAATCGAAGCATTGATTGAAAGGGGGTTGTTCAAAATAATAGCAGTGAGGAGTTCAATTGGTGAAGTCATTCATTCTGCAGAAGAATGGGTGTCAATTTTGGCCCTTATTTAATGTAGGAGGGTGGCAAATGTTGCACAGGTTGGTCATAGCGCATTTCCTTCTGAAATACTGGGTAAAATGGGTTGTTCCAGACATCGTTCTGATGAACAGCGTACTTTGATTAAAAAGTTGATTTTAGAGGAAAAAACATACAGAGAAGTGCAGCAAATGATAGGCTGCTCAGCTAAAATGATCTCAAATGCCTTAAAGTGACCAAAACCTGAAAGATGCAGAAGGAAGCGTGGAACTACTGTTTGAATGGATCAAAGAATAGCCAGAATGGCAAAGGTTCAGCCAGTGATCACCTCCAAAAAGATCAAGGAACATCTGAAGTTCCCAGTGAGTACAGAAGATGATTAAGTGAAGCCAATTTACCAGCAAGAACTCCTTGCAAAGTCCCGTTGTTATGAAAAGGACGCGTCCTGAATGGGTTCAAATTTCCCAAAGAACACATTGACTGGTCCAAAGAGAAATGGCTCAACATTTTGTGGACTGGTGAAAGCAAAATTGTTCTTTTTGGGTCAAATGGCCATAGACAGTATGTCAGACGACCCCTGAGCACTGAATTCGAGCCAAAGTACACTGTGAAGACAGTAAAGCATGGTGGTACAAAACTATGATATGAGGATGTTTTTCATACCATGGTGTTACGTCTATTTATCACATACGAGGGATCATGGATCAGTTTAAATATATCAGAATACTTGAGGAGATCATGTTGCCCTATGTCGAAGAAGAAATGTCCTTAAAATGGGTGTTTTAACATGACAATGACCCAAAACATCTTGGTTACAGACAAACAAGATTGAGGTAATAGTGTGACCAGCCCAATCCCCTGACTTCAATCTCATAGAGAACTGGTGGGCTGATATCTGAAACGCGTTTTTTTGAGGCAAAACCCAAAATTGCAGAAGAACTGTGGAATGTAGTCTAATCATCCTGGACTGGAATACCTGTTCAGAGGAGCCAGAAGTTGGTCGACTCCATGCAACACAGATCTTGGAAACAATTGTTATGCCACTAAATATTAGTTCAGTAATTTAAAGTAAAGTGAAACCTCAAACATTTTCAGTTTATAGATACATTTTTTGAGTTTTTAAAGAAAAATGCTGCACTGCTATTCTTTTGAACAGCCTAATATTCATTTTTCTTAACTTTCTGTAAAGGATTAACAGAAACTGGCTAAATGTTGTTAATGTTTTGATTTAGAATTAAAAGTGTAGTATTTTCAGTGCATTTGCATTTATGGAAATAAAAGTTATTATAATGATTTTGTGCTTTATTCACTTTTTTAAAATCACTGCTATTTTTTTGAACACTACTGTAGCATAAAAGCAAGTAGGAGAAAAAAAATGAATCTGTGTGAAGTAGTGGATTTGGCAACATGGCCAGCAGGGATTGTCTGTTCTGCAGAGCGAGTTAGAGGTGAAATAAATATTTTTTGCAATGCATCGTTGGTATGATGGTCTGGTGTGGATGATACGTCACAAATACTGTGAAGCTTGTGTGTGTCGATGTATTCTGATATAAACTACATTAAGCCCCTGTTCCACATATTTACAACTCTTCCCCCAGGGTTTCTCTTCTGTATTTTGTGTTCACAACAATCACAACCTGATCGCACCTTTCGATCTGTCGCCAACAGGTCCAGATATTTAACATGCTAGATATTTTTCTTGAGTCTGCGAGCAATCAAGTCATTGAACAGTTCACACACAGCAATCAAGAGCCGATTTTCAAGCCACAAGCAAACGCTGATTTGCCTCTGAGCTGGCACATCTAGCGACACCCTGTCTGTGAGCGAAAATCTGGGCAAAAATCGTGTAGTGCGAACTAGGCATAAAGTGTACAGCTAAGCATTTTTGAATGCTTTAAAATTGTGATGTGTGTGCTTGGATACAACAATTTTACATACCATTTACTTGCAAAGTGTGTGTTTGGAACAGCGGCTCATAGCCGTCAGCATGGCAAGTGTAGTTCCCCATATGAGTGGTGGTCACTTTGGTGATATACAGACTCCCATCATCTCCAAAATCCTGTTGAGTAAACAGATTGGCTTAAATAATAGCATTAAACTTCAAGAATGATTTTAAAGCAGAAACAACATGCTAGCAAAGCACACTGTGACAACACTTCAATCCCAATCACGCAAATTAAATTCATTACATAAATTTAATAAAAGCCACAGGCAACTGCATAAATCTGCAAATAAAAGTGCAAGAGCTTTAGCAAGCAGACTCATTTTGTCATGCAGATACTGAGATTGGATGGATAGTAAGATGAGTAATGTGGTACTTTTTTTGAAGTTAAAAAAGACAGAATGAAGAAAATAAAAAACGGCAATCAAAATGGATTGCGACATTTTCTGTTATGTAATATTAAAGCTTTTTTTATTTAGTCTACAAAGTGACAAAGCTCAAAGGCAAGAGAATGCATAGCGCTTACAAAAAATGACAGGCTGTATAAAATCATCCTCTAAACAGAAATTATTTTTGGTGAATTGTTTTGTTCTGTGCAATCCATTTTTTCATCTGATGATAAATGAACAAAATAATAGATTCCAGTGAGGAGCAGATTCTCCGCAAAACAAAAAACAATAAGAACCAAATGCTACTGAGGGCAAAACAAAACAGTGATTAAAAAAGAATAGATCTGGGTTTGATCCATATTTAACATGTCTCTGGGCACTCTGCTTTCTTCCCACAATCCAAACACATGCAAAAGATGTATTGGTTAATTTTAATAACCCCTATGTGTAAGCCAGTGTTTGTGTGAGTGTATAATGCTTTGCAATGGACTGTGACCTGTTCGGTATGTATTTTTGTCTCGTGACTTATGTTTCCAATTGGTGCTGGACCCAACGTGACTTTGGGATTAGATCAAATGAACAAATCAATACACAAAATTCTCTGCTGCATATTAGGTTTAAATGTTAAGCTAAAAAGCCACAAAATTTTTGAAAAACATGTACTAACAATTATTTCAGTAACCGTATGGTATGCAGTGCAAGTTTGCATGAAAGGTTATTATAATTAAGTATTATAAGTTATTGTATATGTCATGTGGCACCTGGTAACCATCTTAAGTTGCATGTGTGTGACTCCTAAATGGTATTAACTACAGATTAGTTGAAACTAATCATTTTAGGTCCCCAGAGCCATTAGGTCTACAACTCCACCAGGCAGGGACAGCTGGCTCTAGCTGAAGACTGAGAGTCCTATACAAAGCCATGTCTGTACGTACACATGTATGCACATGCATGTGTGAGTATGTATGTGCTTATATGTGTCTGTATTAATCTGTATATGTATGTATATATATATGTAGCTCCACTTACCCGCACTTAGCAGCACTTTGTAGTTATACAATTACTGACTGTAGTCCATCTGTTTCTCTGCATACTTTTTTTAGCCTGTTTTTACCCTGTTCTTCACTGGTCAGGACCCCAACAGAACAGGTATAATTTAGGTGGTGGATCATTCTCAGCACTGCAGTGACAATGACATGGTGTGTTAGTGTGTGTTGTGTGGGTATGAGTGGATCAGACACAGCAGCACTGCTGGAGTTTTTGAAGACCGTGTCCATTCACTGTCCCCTCTATTAGACACTCCTACCTAGTTGGTCCTCCTTGTAGATGTAAAGTCAGAGACGATCGCTCATCTATGGCTGCTGTTTGAGTTGGTCATCTTCTAGACCTTCATCAGTGGTCACAGGACGCTGCCCACGAAGCGCTGTTGGCTGTATATATTTTTGGTTGGTGGACTATTCTCAGTCCAGCAGTGACAGTGAGGTGAAAACTCCATCAGCGCTGCTGTGTCTGATCCACTCATACCAGCACAACACACATGTCAGTGTCACTGCAGTGCTGAGAATGATCCATTGCCTAAATAATACCTACTCTGTAGTGGTGCTGGGAGAGTCCTGACCATTAAAGAACAGGGTGAAAGCAGGCTAAAAAAAAGCATGTAGAGAAACAAATAGACTACAGTCAGTAATTGTAGAACTACAAAGTGCTTCTATATGGTAAGTGAAGCCGATAAAATGGACAATGTGTGTAGAAACAAGGTGGTGGGTATAATGTTATGGCTGATCAGTGTATATGGCTATATTTGCCCAACTCATTGTGCAATATTTGTCACATGCCACTTTAATATTTAATAATTTAATTACTAATAAGTACTAAAACTATACCTCCTGCATAGTCATTACAGTTATTAATTATTCATTATATGTAAAGTACAAGAACTACACAGTTCTATTTTTCTGTTTGGTTCAAGGAATGCCACTGCCTAGACAACTGTAATATTTTTTTCTCTTTTATAATACACCCAGGGCTGTTAATTAGCTAATGAGTTAAATCAGCTTCCAAGGGCACAGAAAAATCACTAAAATGTGCCTAGCAGGGACTCTACATAACCAGACCTGAATCACATTGATTTATAGAACCAAAATGTATACAGGCACATTAAGAATCATTTCACAATTGCACTGCAGCATCCTAAATCATAATAGCATTATGAGGCATCTAGATTTCCACCCCCTATGCATGCAATTCATCAGAATCCGAGAGTAAAAAAAAAAATCTGCAAAAGTGAATTCGCTGAAATGCTACCAGAAACCCTAAAGCTGATTAATTCACATGTGCAATTGCCCTATAATAACCATCACCAAGAGTGCAGTTCCACGAGGTTAATACATTATTTTTCTCAGAACAATTTTCCATTCACTTTTCCTTCTAATTGGATCTGAATTTCATTAGGCCACGTCACCCCAAGGAAATACAGAGGGAACTAATAGAATAATGTGAGAACAAATCTCCTGAAGCTTTCCTTTAATGTTCATTTTCTTGCTAGTTTGGTTAATTGGTTAATATGAATTTAGTTGTACTTGTTACTGCCTTTTTTTACAGTGAGGGAAAAAGTATGACTTATTCTTTATGCTATTTTATATACTTGCAGTGCATATAACCACTTCAAAATCACAAATACAATTAATTCCTACTTTGTTCTTAGTATAAACAATAAAATATAAATATGGATGTACAGTATATACCTAAACAAAGGACTGTCTAAAAATGATTAAAAAATATTGATGACTTATGGATATTTCTTGATGAATTAATGAAATGCTAAATAAGCTTTGGATGGTGGGAAAATACAAGCAGAGCTGGAGAAAACCAGTTAAAACCTACCTGTGAGGGGATCTGCAGGAAGAAAACCAGTACAAACAGAAAATTAGATTCAACCAAGTCAAGGATTACAGAAAGTACACAGATCTGCCCAATTTTGGTTATTAGATTATTATTCTTAATAAACACAAAGCTGAGATCTACATAGTCTGAGACACTTGTGCCTTTTTTATTATGTATACATATGTATTATGTATATTTTATATGTGGTTTATGATTTAGTTACAAGTGACAAGGATAATGACACTTTAGCTGTTGAAGCATCAGTGAGTCAGATATATTAGACATAATTAAAATAACTTATTTGTAACAAAAATAATTTCCTTTTAGATGCTTTTGAAAAGGATTTGTTTGATTGATTTTGTCAGGCATTTAGCTACTGGAAAAAATTAATGTCCTGTGTCTTAATATGTAGGTTAAGGTCCAAAAACAACATTCCCAAAACCCAAGGTGCAGAAGGTGACAAGGAATAATGTACATTTGAATCTGCCACTGAAATCCTTACTCACATAAGCATTTCATTTGCTTATCACTCAAATTACACGTCACCTTGCTTAAAGAGTTAAAAAGCTGCTGTAAAATGGAAGCACTGGCAAAAACATGAGCACAATGATAGGGTGGGTATGTTATTTAATGCAGGGTAACAAAAAACTACTACATACAAAAAACATATAACATATAAAAGTTGTATTATTATTATTTATAACTGCTTATTTTTATGTTTTTAAAATATAAAAAAAGTATATATTGTATGGTAAACTAAAAATTTCAACCTGCACCCACGGTCAAAAAGTAACTCAAAGAAGCTTTAAAATACAGGGGTACCTTGAAACTCAACATCAGTTGGTTCTGGGAGTGGCACTGAGTTTAAAAGGCGTTGAGTTTCAAGGTATTTTTTCCCATAAGGATGTATGAAAACCTGTTAATGCGTTCCATGGTCCCGTAGAACTGCATATTTTGTAGGCTAATGTAAAATGATGGGGTTGTTTTTGACACTTAGACACTGAAAATAACAAAAATATAATATAAAAACACTGAAATACAGTTAAAAACAGTTAAACATTTTTTACAAAAAATACAATAATACAAATTCTTGTTTTGTTTTCTTATGCGTTTTAATTAGTGGAGAGAACTTATGAGCAGTAATAATTAAGAGAGTTGTAGTGTTCCTGTGTTGTTCTTTTAATACATTAAGTCACATCAAGCTTTTTTTATGATAAGCGTTTTAGACTTTCTCGGAAAAGCTGATTCTCACAATTTCTCAGAACCCCGAGCTATAACACAAGTTTAAAAGTGAAACAGTGAGGAAAATCCAGCTAAACACAGACACATGTGGAGCTTTCAGAGTGGATTTGACGGTTATTCCACATGAATGCAGATTTGTCTCATATGCGTACTTTGATGACGTTTTACCACATCACTTTTTCTGTCACGCCCCCCTGTGGAAGATGAAAATCTGTCATGCTGATCTAGACTCTCTGTCAGAATGAATACTTTAAACCTGAAAACACAGTTTGTTTATTGTCCACTGTAAAAAAGATTCAGACGTTAAAACATTGGTTCTGCACTTAATTTCTCCGCAAGTCAGACGCGCCCCCCCCCCCCCCCCCGTCATGCCTCTGCGCCCCCCAGGGGCCCCACACTTTGGGAAATGCTGACTTAAACCAAGCGTTGAACAAAGCAGCCATCGCACACACGTTGAGTTTAAGGGAAACTTCGAGTTTAAGGCTACAAATTTTCAAAGATTTTGAGTTTAGCGGACGTTGAGTTACAAGGTACCACTGTATAGACCTGGTTTACACTTAGTTTTGGGAGGTGAAAGTAGGGTGTCCATATGCCCAGTTTTAGAGTTCGTTTTTTCATTTGCCTGTCCACAGTCCGGCACAAAGCCTAAACGGACATGTATTAGTCTTTCTTTGGAAGGTAACCAGAGGATTGTAACAATCATAAATAATGTGCCTATCATTGCCTTACAAACATGTCAAAGAAATGACTTGTATTTCATTGGTTTAAAGCCACCACTATCTGTGAGGTCACCTACCCCTTTACTCTGGAACATCCAGCCCTTAAATGCTAATTAATTACTAAGTTTTAATAACTGTTCATGCTGTCAATATGGCAAAACGAAAAACAATGTACAGCTCTGAGTGGTCGGCTTACTACCCTTTCATTTTGGAAAAATAGGAAAGATGAAGTATCACAAGTACACTCTAAATGTGATGAGTGGAACATTTATTAATATGGAAATTTTCTAGTTCATTTTATAGTTCATTTGGTTGGATCACAATTATAATAAATTAAGGTTTTAATTGTTTGTGCCCTCCATTTTGGGAGGTCTGATGTCCTCATTTTTGGGGTTATGGAGGTGACCACCCTAGCTTACAGAAATTGTTTGTAAAACCATCTGGCACTAATTGGCCAAAACAAAACTAGGGGACTGTTCGAAAACTTAGTGAGCTGCCTTGCTGTCTACTGCCTACTTAGGCAGCTGCCTAAGTATAGAGGATTCTAATAAGTAATCGATTTATAAGTCGGGTTATTCGGACGTGCTGCTTAGACAGCGATTACAGCGACTACACCAGTTTTCGCTTACTAAGCTAACACAGTTAGCCTCATGCTATTCAAACCAATGGGATGAAGTGGCACAATGAGCTAGCATGTCAACTAATCTCCCCCATGTACCGAAAACGGTTAAACTGTCACTGACAAGTCCGAATTTACAAATAAATGACACTTGTGCACCTTTATACAAATAAAAAATCAATGAGAATTTATTTACATTTGAAAAGAACACGTTCGTTGCTCCGCATTCGTCCGCCATATTTGTATTTTTTTGTGAGAAAAATTGTGCCGCACTGAATGCTGGGATTGCCTTCACCGCTACAGAAGCATCAGATGTTTCCTCGTTATTCAGTCAAAATACCGTTCAGATTTAAGGTACCTTACTAGGCAGCATTTTAAGGCATCTAAGAATTCGAACAGCCTTCTGTTTGAGAGTGCGTATAGGATGACGTAAAATGCGTCTATGTAGAGAGCTCACTAGGTTTTCAAACACACCCTATATGGTTTATAAGCTGCACGTTGAATATTGTTTTGAGAAAACTGTGTCTTTAATTTCATAATTTACTACATCAGTCCCTGTTTCCTATTTCTGTATATTTTACATGTTGTATTTGAAGTTAAGCTGTTGAATGTTGTGTAAAGTTGTCAAGCTGAAGTTTAAAAGAAGAGTTTAAAAGAATGAAGTCTCTTCTCTGGCAGGACCAGCTGCACCAGTGATGAAATACATGGCAAGATTTTATTTTCACATTTCACGCTGTGGTGGATGATCTGGAAATCCACTCATTCTTCTGAAGCTTCTGAAGTTGCTGTATGCTGGTGAACACATTTATACCTATTATTATTATTGAGCCCTTGTAAATCCAGAACTATTTAGTGAAGGACTAATAATTTTTTGGTATCTGTTGCCTATTACGTCAGAGTAACAATCAGAAAATAAGCAATATGAACCTGTATAGCATTCTTTTTTGATATTATATAAAATCTAAAAATATTGTTAAACTTGGTACGCTTGCTACTAATTACTTGTAAGGTCGATATTGGTTTTGATTACAGGTCTTTGAAATATCTTTTTTTCCCATTTTTTTTTATTTTGGTCAGTACAAATAAAAAAAGCCCTACCTTTGATCTCATGCAACACATTTACTCTGTTTCATTTGGCAGGCAGCATTCTACCTGAGGTGCCTTATTTTAGACAGATTTGAAGATAGCATTGCATATATACTGTATGATTAAGGCATAGTCAATCGAATTGGAGTTTCACTGCATTTGTTTAAAACACCACAGCCAAGTAAATATCTAACTGTTTAACAGATAATAATAATAATAATAATAATTATAATTATAATTATAATTATAATAACAATAACTAGACATGTATTGCTGAAGGAACTACAACAGTGCTTAATATTATGGAAAAATATATTTATGACATTTGCTAGGGTGTTTCAGGTTGTTGCGTTCTAGTTGGTTGCTAATGTGTTTCATGTGGTTGCTATCATGTTGCTTTCATGTGGTCCATCTGTTTCTCTGCACGCTTTGTTAGCCCCCTTTCATGCTGTTCATCAACGGTCAGGACTCTCCCAGAACCACTACAGAATAGGTATTATTTGGGTGTGGGATCATTCTCAGCACTGCAGTGACACTGACATGGTGGTGGTGTTGAGAGATTTACCCCTCACCTACTCCCTTTTCCCGTCTCCTACATACCCCTAAATCCTGCCTCCTCACACCTTTTTGTATATTAAAATGAACCCTCCTGTTTGATCCTTTCAAGACCTGGTCTCCAGACTCCTGTATGCCAAATTTCTATCAGTGTGTTAGTGTGTGTTGTGCTGGTATGAGTGGATAAGACACAGCAGCACTGATGAAGTTTTAAACACCTCACTGTCACTGCTGGACTGAGAATAGTCCACCAACCAAAAATTTCCAGCCAACAGCGCCCCGTAGGCAGCGTCCTGTGACCACTGATGAAGGTCTAGAAGATGACCAACTCAAAGAGCAGCAATAGATGAGCGATCGTCTCTGACTTTACATCTACAAGGTGGACCAAATAGGTAGGAGTGTCTAACAGAGTGGACACGGTATTTAAAAATTCCAGCAGCGCTGCTGTGTCTGATCCACTCATAACAGCACAACACACACTAACACACCACCACCATGTCAGTAATTGTACAGTAGAACTACAAAGTGCTCCTATATGGTAAGTGCAGCTGATACAATGGACAGTGAGTGTAGAAACAAGGTTTTATTGTTATGGCTGATCGGTTTATATACACAACTTTTTTAGTTAAATGCAACAACAATAAAATTATTTTATTATATATTTATTTTTACATTTAAAAAAATTTGAAAAGGTCAAAAACATGAACAGTAAAACTATTAGGCTGTAAAATACAAGTTCTAAAATTACCTAAATGATAAAATATGTAAGTAAGACTAATAGTTCACTACTGTATATTATTATGTGTTTTGTGCATAGCACAGCATAAAATCATTAAGATGATTCTCGATTCTTGATATCATTGCTTTCATTTCATTTTATTGTTGTTTTTTTTAATTTTTTTTTATTTGGTCAAAGTATGTATGTATCTATGTACATTCCATATTTTAAAAATTAAATAAAAAATCGTGGTCAAATCCCAGGTGATTAATATTTATGCATTAAGGTGGTTGTGAAATAAATAATGTCCAATAAATCAACTGGCATACATGTGTAGCAGTCATTATGGTTTAAATAATAAAACATTTACATCACATTCTTTAATATTTAAGTATAACCAATGTATATTATCTGTGTGGCTATTTACATAGATTTGTAGCTATTTATAAAACTGCAATGAATGATTTAAATCTTTGTCTCACTTCAAGTTTTAGGTCTCATGAAAATCGGGTTTGCAAGAATGTGTGATAAATAAACCCACACCTCAGACAACTGCCTTCAGGGCTGCTATAAAACTTACTTAGAAAAAAAAATCTTACACCTCAGATACTTATGGGACTCAAGAGCCCGGTCAGGTCTGAGATTGCAGTTCTGCACTCAGTGACATTTAACAACCTTTACATCCAAGTCTGCGGATTATGCAGATTATTTACAGCCGAGCATAGACAGAAAACACACCCACACCCAGGCACAAAAACAAATACTCACCGCTTATCATTATCGTACATATTGGTATGTACAAACCCCACTGTCAGATGAGTTGGGACATTGTGGGACTTTTAATATACAATAAGAATTAGGCTTACACAGTAAGTAAGAAAGATATCCAATGTCTTTACTAATTATCTTTACTAATTAACTTTATAAATAAACAAACAAATAAATAAATAAATAAAAAGCCGGGTGTGGGGAAATAAGTGTGAAGAAATAAAAGATACTGTGTTAAAGAGAGATCCACCAAAGCCTCAGTATGTACTACGATAGGTTGTGCCTCACCACTGTGTTTCAAACTTTATAAGAGAACTGCCAATCAGTTAAATAACTAAATAAACAATGTCTTTCACCATCTACAACCCCAAATCTAAAAAGTTGGGACAGTATGGACAATACAAGTAAAATAAAAATGCAGTGTTCATTACGTTTACTTTGACTTTTATTTGTTTACAGACTCGAGATGTTTCATGTTTTGTCTGCTCAACTTCATTTCATTTGTTAATATACCTCCATTCCTGCATTTCAGGCCTGCAACACATTCCAAAAAAAGCGATTTCGTGTTTTAGGTTTTATTTTGTCCCATTCTTCCTGCAAACACGTCTCACAGATTCTCTATTGAGGACAGGTCAGGACTGCAGGCAGGCCAGTCCAGTACCTGTACCCTCTTCTTCTGCAGCCATGCCTTTGTAATGTGTGCAGCATGTGGTTTTGCATTGTCTTGTTGAAAAATGCATGGACGTCCCTGGATTACTGATTCCTTGAATGGTTTAATGATATTATGCACTGTAGAGGGAGGAATATGCAAATCCCTTCCAATCTTTCTTTGAGGTACATTGTTTTTAAACATTTCGAAAATTTCCTCACACATTTGTTGACAAACTGGAGATCCTCTGATTATCTTTGCTTATCAAAGACTCAGCCTCTCCTGGATGCTGCTTTTGTACCAAACCATGATTACAATCACCTGTTCACATCATCTGTTTGGAATCACATCATTATTTAGTTTTTATCACCTCAATACCAGCCTTAAATTGCCCCCGTCCCAACTTTTGTGAAATGTGTTGCAGGCCTGAAATGCAGGAATGGAGGAATATTAACAAATGAAATTAAGTTGAGCAGACAAAACATGACATATCTTGGGTTCAAACTGTCTGCTATCAAATAAAAGTCAAAGCAAATGTAAGGAACACTGCATTTTTTATTTATTTGCATTTTCCATACTCTCCCAACTTTTTCTGATTTGGGGTTGTAAATAAATAAACTTTCTTTCACCATCTACCTTAGGGGAATCTGGAGACATCACAGTCTGTGTAGGGCAAATTAAGAAGCCACTGCTGAATGTGTGTGACCTTCAAGCCCTCAATCAACAATAAAACCATCATGCTGCTTTTGATACATGTAGCCAGGATTTCAGGGATTTAAGAGAATTAACAAATCACAGATTCTTCTTCTTATTGTATTTTACAAAACATCCCAACTTTTCTGGAAATGGGGTTTGTGTGTGTGTGTGTGTTTGTGTGTGGGTGGGTGTGTGCATGCTAAATAAAGCTTACGTCAGATGTTATAATTCAGTTTAAAATGTCCCGCTGTCATTGTCACTTTTTATTAAACAATAAAAAATATATGTTTCAGTACATTAAAAAGCACATTAGGTTAGTATTATAAAACTAACGACTTGGATTTGATTGGTCTATGTTTATTGCATTCATTTGCAGTCACTGTTCCATCACCTAGTGTCCTGTAGCTGTTTTAATCATATTACCTTTCTAATTTACCTTGTCAAAAAGAAAGCTGAAAGGGCTACAGGACCCCTAGGCCTTTTTCTCTGATAAAACAAACACAGAGACCAAACCGTAACTCGTACAACAGGTAGTAGTCCCTCCTGCTACAGTTACAACTATGGAAAAATATGACAGAAAACTTTAATTAGCTTACATACAGTATATGTATTCAACCATATATGCTTACATACACTGATTATGACCACCTTCCTAATATTGTGTTGGTCCCGCTTTTGCTGCCAAAACAGCCCTAACCCGTTGAGGCATGGACTCCACTAGACCCCTGAGAGTGTGCTGTGGTATCTGGCACCAAGATGTCAGCAGCAGATCCTTTAACTCCTGTAAGTTGTGAGGTGGGGCCTCCATGGATTGAACTTTTTTGTCCAGCACATCCCACAGATGCTCGATTGGATTGAGATCTGGGGAATTTGGAGGCCGAGTCATCACCTCAAACTCGTTGTTGTGCTCCTCAAACCATTCCTGAACCATTGTTGCTTTGTGGCAGGGCGCATTATCCTGCTGAAAGAGGCCACAGCCATCAGGGAATACCGTTTCCATGAAAGGGTGTACATGGTCTGCAACAATGCTTAGGTAGGTGGTACGTGTCAAAGTAACATCCACATGGATGGCAGGACCCAAGGTTTCCCAGCAGAACATTGCCCAAAGCATCACACTGCCTCCGCCAGCTTGCCTTCTTCCCATAGTGCATTCTGGTGCCATGTGTTCCCTAGGTAGGAAACGCACACGCACCCGGTCATCCAAGTGATGTAAAAGAAAACGTGATTCATCAGACCAGGCCACCTTCTTCCATTGCTCCGTGGTCCAGTTCCGATGCTCACATGCCCATTGTTGGCACTTTCGGGGGTGGACAGGGGTTAGCATGGCCACCCTGACTGGTCAGCAGCTATGCACTGTGTATTCTGACACCTTTCTATCAGAACCAGCATTAACTTCTTCAGCAATTTGAGCTACAGTAGCTCCTCTGTTGGATGGGACCACACGGGCCGGCCTTCGCTCCTCACATGCATCAAAGAGCCTTGGCCGCCCATGACCCTGTTGCCGGTTTACCACTGTTCCTTCCTTGGACCACTTTTGATAGATACTGACCACTGCAGACCGGGAACACCCCACAAGAGCTGCAGTTTTGGAGATGCTCTGACCTAGACATCACAATTTGGCCCTTGTCAAACTCACTTAAATCCTTACGCTCGCTTATTTTTCCTGCTTCTAACACATCAACTTTGAGGATAAAATGTTCACTTGCTGCCTAATATATTCCACCCACTAACAGGTGCCGTGATGAAGAGATAATCAGTGTTATTCACTTCACCTGTCAGTGGTCATAATGTTATGCCTAGTCGGTGTATATGTAGCCATAAATTGGTAAAAAAAAAAATTTAATATATAGGTGAGCCAGGTATACATATCAGCCTCTCACCTAAAACAATTTGAGAATAAAAAGTGCTTTTTATTTTAGCTCCTGATTTATTTCTAATAATTAAACAGGTTTCCCTCTTTCATTACCTTCTTCACAGTATATCCTCCTTTATAGTGATTATTTGGCAGGCTACCTCAGCTTGAGACTAAGCTCCCACAGCTTCTGTAAGCACTTCTGTAAGATTGCAGCCAGCTCATAAAGCCAGCTAAAACAATTAAATGCTATTTACACCCAGTTACATGCCAATTACTATGGTTGTATTTGGATAGAACTTGTCTACATATAAAATGCACCTGCACGCTGATACATAAGAAGGTATGGAAGCATTTAAGCCAGATGTTTTGCAGCTAAAAAATACACCGATCAGCCATAACATTAAAACCACCTCCTTATTTCTACGCCCACTGTCCATTTTATCAGCTCCACTTACCATATAGAAGCACTTTGTAGTTCTACAATTACTGACTGTAGTCCATATGTTTCTCTACATACTGTTTTAGCCTGCTTTCACCCTGTTCTTTAATGGTCAGGACCACCACAGAGCAAGTATTATTTAGGTGGTGAATCTTTCTCAGCACTGCAGTGGCACTGACATGGTGGTGGTGTGTTAGTGTGTGTTGTGCTGGTATGAGTGGATCAGACACAGCAGCACTGCTGGAGTTTTTAAATACTCACTGTCCACTCTATTAGACACTCCTACCTAGTTGGTCCACCTTGTAGATGTAAAGTCAGAGACGATCGCTCATCTATTGCTGCTGATTGAGTTGGTCATCTTCTAGACCTTCATTAGTGGTCACAGGACGCTGTTGGCTGGATGTTTTTGGTTGGTGGACTACTCTTAGTCCAGCAGTATCAGTGAGGTGTTTAAAAACTCCAGCAGCACTGCTGTGTCTTATCCATTCATACCAGCACACACAACACACACTAACACACCACCACCATGTCAGTGTCACTGCAATGCTGAGAATGATCCTCCTACTCTGTAGTGGTCCTGGGAGAGCCCTGACCATTGAAAAAACAGCATGAAAGGGGGCTAACAAAGCATGAAGAGAAACAGATGGACAACAGTTAGTAATTGTAGAACTACAAAGTGCTTATATATATATATATATATATATATATATATATACACATATATATACCAGCCACCTTTTGATTACTAGTCCAGTACTTTAACCTCTAGGCTACAACTGCCTTTAGTACTGAAGTGAATCAATATTTGCACAGCTGGAATGTTGGACGATGTTCTTCGTAGTCAGTCACGTAGTACTGAATTTACCACATTAATTAACACTAATACTACACTAAATAAAATAAAGGCAGCATAACCTTCTGTAAAATAATTCTTAACAGCCTGGTAGCTAACCACTTATGCAAAAAGTTGTATTGGTGAGCATAGTACATATTAATTATTAATAATTATAATGAATAATTGGGTACTACTGGGTAATGCTTTTAGCAACACATCCATTTAACATGGAAAATAATTACATTTATGTGTGAATGTGCATTTTTTTAATGTTAAGCCTATATAATCATGTTTCAAATATTCATAATGTTCTTGGGCAAAGAAGACAACACTGCATTTAGTATTAAATATTTTATATATTGTCAACACCTTCATCTGACAGTGTTGACAGTTACTGAGATAAAAAGTGAAGTATTTACAAATATTTTCCTAATGACTAATTGAGATTAGACAAGCGTTGACATAAAACTCTCTAGAGAGGAGCAAGAGAGGCCGTCCAAAGAACACCTGGCAACAGAATCTTCAGGCAGACATCAAGAGACTAGAATGTTTCTGGCATCAAACAAAAACTAATGAACGAGAACTCTGGCGGCCCCCTGTGATAGGCCTGTTGCACAGAAGGAGTGTCGGGCATAACTAACTAGCATATGTGATGGTTATCCTTTACAAATAAAGAGTTTTTGACAGAATTAAGCATTCCTGTCAGCTTATACGTCAACTCTGCCAGACATTAAATTTGACGAGTTGCTGAAATGTAGGAGGAAACCGGAACAAACTCCACACAGAAAAGACCCAGACCGCCCACCTGGGGATCAAACCCAGGACCTTCTTGCTGTGAGGCGACAGTGCTACCCACCAAGCCACCGTGCCGCCCCTCCAAAGTACAGAGCCTTTTAAACTGAGTTTATCAGTATACACAGATCCTTCAGATTTTTAACACATTAAAGACTTTTAAAGACATATGCGCATAAAAGCTTTTGATGTAGGACATGTTTTGTCTCTTATCTCGAGAATCAGTTATATGGCTGGTAATTTATTAGGTAATTAGAAAATAATAATAATAAAAACATGTACTATAACCCTATTATTATTATACCAGGTGGGGGGGTTGTCCGGGTCCTTTCTGTGTGGAGTTTGCATTTTCTCCCAGTGTCTGTGTGTGTTTCCTCCAGGGGATCCGGTTTCCTCCCACAGTCCAAAAACATGCAAGTGAGGTAAATTGGAGATACAAAATTGTCCATGATTGTGTTTGATTTGTGTAACAAGTAACTACTGTTTCTGTCATGAATGTAACCAAAGTGTGTAAAACATGATGTTAAAATTCTAATAAATAATAATAATTATTATTATTAATATGAACCACTGGCAACGTTCATTCTTGGATGTAGCACCAGTGCGGGTAAGTTACATTTTTACCTGTAGCTTGTAGCTAAGTTTGATACATTTCTTTTTCAGAAAGCTTTACTGTAACTTTACTGTAACTAATAATTTAGCTAACTACTTTAAAATCAGCTTGTCCAACACTGCTTACTTTCTTGCTCGTTTGCAATGAATTTTTACTTTTATTTCAATATTTTCATTACAAATCATACAGTCTGCATAACAGTTTAAGTAAAAAGTTGAAAGTATTATTATTTAACAACTAATCAGAAGCTAGAGTTAAATCAAAGTAAATTTGCTAGCCATAACAAATGCTAAGAAATACTGATGTTGATGTACACACTCCCCCTCCAACACGTGGCAAGGCGAGTTCATATGCGGATCAGCTTTGTGCACGAAGAGCCACACCCTGTCCACATTATTCCTCGACTCTGTGCAGCCAGCAGAGGTCGTAATTGCATCAGTTATGAGGTCCCTATCCGGCTCACACCCTGTATGAACAAACTGATCGTTGTTCATGTAGGCGCCCAGCCCAGCCAGATGGCAGAGCTGAGCTTCGAACCGATGAGTTTGAAATGTCAGCTCTGGTGTGCTAGTGTGTTTTACCACTGCACCACCTGAGTGGCAAAGATGGGGCATTTCGTTTAACGCAATAAAAATGAGAATCTGTTATTTATTTATTCTTTTAAACCTTTTAAACTGACAAAAATACAAAGAAAAAAATCCATCTAAGATAAGTTTGGGCCAAAAAGAAATTCAAAATAATAAACAAATCACATATTCTTGATTTTATTGCATTTTACAAGATGTCCGGATTGGAAATGGAGTTTGTATTTAATTTAGTGATCTGTATTCTGTACAGTGATCTCAGACTTTGAGATCACTATAGAAATGCTTTGGAAGTAAAAAAGACATGTTACTTACACTGATATCCTCCAGCTGCAGTGAGTTCAGTGTGTGATTGTTACGTCTCCAGATGATTGGCAGCCGCCTTTCTCCCACGATAGCACACGTCAGTACCACACTTTGACCCACTGTCACTGTGGTAATACTTAGCTTCTCCTCCTCAGCAAGGCTTAGCTGATACACATCTGAGAAAACAGTGAGTGGAATAGTTAGCAAGGGTAAATGTGTTTCAGCACGTCCTTGGTTCTTGAAGAATAGACGGCCAAAATGTTATTTATAAAAATGTTGCCTCTAATACCCAATGTAATTAATTACATTGATACGAACCGTTTACCATACAAACAAAGCAAAGCAACAGTTTGCGCCAAGGCTCGCGGTAAGCGAAGTGCAAAATGCTTTTCATGTGAATGCGCCCCAAAGGAGTATAATGTCGGTGGTTTTCAAATAAGATGTCCAACAAGCTTTCAGGTGTCCAACAAGCTAACTGTCAGTAACTGTCTAGATACTTTGGCTGTTTAGTGTTTAAACAAATATTAGCCATGCTTTGTGGATTTGTTATCTGTATGCTTTTTGAAAGCTAATGATAGAACTTAAACTTTCTGAAGCCTGTGATTACGCAGCACATGCAGTTGTTAAATTGATATCTACACTACTAACTTTCACTATGTTTCCTTACTCATTAGCAACAATTACAACGTAGCACAAACATCAGACACCAAATATTAGCTCAATGATTACATTAAATGATAACATTTAAAATAAGTGAAAGTGTAAGTCAAACATCTGGATGAAATATTCCATAGATTTTTTCCCATGAATTTTGAACCCATTGTCATATCTCAACTCATTCATAATGTAATCATCTCTCCAGCAGTGTGTTCTTGTATTGACATAAATTAGCTTTGTATAAGTATGTGCTTTGCGTGAACGTCTGCACCAATGAACCTAAAGTAATTTAGTAATCAAGCGCTTGCTTCATTTGCTGTTATTGAATTGCTGAGGCAAGAGGCCACACTTGTCTGGGTCTGCACCCTTGTAGAAATGTACATCATAATAGGGAATAATTAACACAGTCAATTTCAGCAAACATTAATCAACAATCAGTGAAAACAAGCAAAACAAAAACACAGATTCCACATTCTGTATAAGTCACAGTCACATTCTATATAAAGATCTATTCAGTAAATGAATAAACACACATATACAGGAACATATCACACTCACTATATAGAGTGTATATGATGGAAGGCCTTATTGCCTGGCTATAGAAAATGTTATATATATGGCTACACGCTCAATCAATTTTTTTCTTCTTTTGATGGCATTAAAAAAGTTGGTACAATGCTGGGAAAAATGCGTCAGGGGGTGAATATATATACAGTGGGGTCAAAAAGTATTTAGTCAGCCACTGATTGTGCAGGTTCTCCTACTTAGAAAGATGAGAGAGGTCTGTAATTTTCATCATAGGTACACTTCAAAATTCAGGAAATCACATTGTAGGATTTTTAAATAATTTATTTGTAAATTATGGTGGAAAATAAGTATTTGGTCAATAACAAACAAGCAAGATTTCTGGCTCTCACAGACCTGTAACTTCTTCTTTAAGAAGCTCTTCTGTCCTCCACTCGTTACCTGTATTAATGGCACCTGTTTGACATCGTTATCTGTATAAAAGACACCTGTCCACAGCCTCAAACAGTCAGACTCCAAACTCAACCATGGCCAAGACCAAAGAGCTGTCGAAGGACACCAGGAAGAAAATAGTAGACCTGCACCAGGCTGGGAAGAGTGAATCTACAATAGGCAAGCAGGTTGGTGTGAATAAATCAACTGTGGGAGCAATTGTAAGAAAATGGAAGACATACAAGACCATTGATAATCTCCTTTGGGGTCAAGATCTCATCCCGTGGGGTCAAAATGATCATGAGAACGGTGAGCAAATATCCCAGAACTACACGGAGGGACCTGATGAATGACCTGCAGAGAGCT
The DNA here is from genome assembly GCF_030014385.1 of Trichomycterus rosablanca. Taxonomy (NCBI): domain Eukaryota; kingdom Metazoa; phylum Chordata; class Actinopteri; order Siluriformes; family Trichomycteridae; genus Trichomycterus; species Trichomycterus rosablanca. Next base: position 28,719,822 of record NC_085995.1, read on the forward strand.
GGGACCAAAGTAACAAAGGCTACCATCAGTAACACACTACGCCGAGAGGGACTCAAATCCTGCAGTGCCAGGCGTGTCCCCCTGCTTAAGCCAGTACATGTCCAGGCCCGTCTGAAGTTTGCCAGAGAGCATATGGATGATCCAGAAGAGGATTGGGAGAATATCATGTGGTCAGATGAAACCAAAATTTAACTTTTTGGTAAAAACTCAACTCGTCGTGTTTGGAGGAAGAAGAAGAACCCAAGAACACCATACCTACTGTGAAGCATGGGGGTGGAAACATCATGCTTTGGGGCTGTTTTTCTGCAAAGGGGACAGGACGACTGATCCGTGTTAAGGGAAGAATGAACGGGGCCATGTATCGTGAGATTTTAAGCCAAAACCTCCTTCCATCAGTGAGAGCATTTAAGATGGAACGTGGCTGGGTCTTCCAGCATGACAATGATCCCAAACACACCGCTCGGGCATCAAAGGAGTGGCTCCGTAAAAAGCATTTCAAGGTCCTGGAGTGGCCTAGCCAGTCTCCAGACCTCAACCCCACAGAAAATTTGTGGAGTCCGTGTTGCCCAGCGACAGCCCCAAAACATCACTGCTCTAGAGGAGATCTGCATGAAGGAATGGGCCAAAATACCAGCTACAGTGTGTGCAAACCTGGTGAAGACTTACAGGAAACATTTGACCTCTGTCATTGCCAACAAAGGTTATGTTACAAAGTATTGAGTTGAACTTTTGTTATTGACCAACTACTTATTTTCCACCATAATTTACAAATAAATTCTTTAAAAATTTTTTTTCCTCATTTTGTCTCTCATAGTTGAAGTGTACCTATGATGAAAATTACAGACCTCTCTCATCTTTCTAAGTAGGAGAACCTGCACAATCAGTGGCTGACTAAATACTTTTTGACCCCACTGTAAAAGTGATGTGTTTTGTTTTTGAAATCCTTAATAAATAAAGTTTAAAAAAAAGTGCAGAAACTTTTTGAAAAATAGCTCTTTTGAAGCTCCCAAAAAAAACCCATACAGAAAGGACCTTCTTGCTGTGAGGCAACAGTGATACCCACTGAGCCACTCGTTATGAAACAGATGATCTTTGTCACATTGACCAAATAAGAAATATACCTTCTATTAATGACACTGAGAAATTAATCAAGGTTAAGTGATATTTTTGACTGGATGCTCTGGTAGATCCTAATCAAGCTTCCAAGCTAATTGTTCCTTTCAAGTTTTCTTCCCAGTTCATATATATATACAGTGTATCACAAAAGTGAGTACACCCCTCACATTTCTGCAAATATTTCATTATATCTTTTCATGGGACAACACTATAGACATGAAACTTGGATATAACTTAGAGTAGTCAGTGTACAACTTGTATAGCAGTGTAGATTTACTGTCTTCTGAAAATAACTCAACACACAGCCATTAATGTCTAAATAGCTGGCAACATAAGTGAGTACACCCCACAGTGAACATGTCCAAATTGTGCCCAAATGTGTCGTTGTCCCTCCCTGGTGTCATGTGTCAAGGTCCCAGGTGTAAATGGGGAGCAGGGCTGTTAAATTTGGTGTTTTGGGTACAATTCTCTCATACTGGCCACTGGATATTCAACATGGCACCTCATGGCAAAGAACTCTCTGAGGATGTGAGAAATAGAATTGTTGCTCTCCACAAAGATGGCCTGGGCTACAAGAAGATTGCTAACACCCTGAAACTGAGCTACAGCATGGTGGCCAAGGTCATACAGCGGTTTTCCAGGACAGGTTCCACTCGGAACAGGCTTCGCCAGGGTCGACCAAAGAAGTTGAGTCCACGTGTTCGGCGTCATATCCAGAGGTCGGCTTTAAAAAATAGACACGAGTGCTGCCAGCATTGCTGCAGAGGTTGAAGACGTGGGAGGTCAGCCTGTCAGTGCTCAGACCATACGCCGCACACTGCATCAACTCGGTCTGCATGGTCGTCATCCCAGAAGGAAGCTGACGCACAAGAAAGCCAGCAAACAGTTTGCTGAAGACAAGCAGTCCAAGAACATGGATTACTGGAATGCCCTGTGGTCTGACGAGACCAAGATAAACTTGTTTGGCTCAGATGGTGTCCAGCATGTGTGGCGGCGCCCTGGTGAGAAGTACCAAGACAACTGTATCTTGCCTACAGTCAAGCATGGTGGTGGTAGCATCATGGTCTTGGGCTGCATGAGTGTTGCTGGCACTGGGGAGCTGCAGTTCATTGAGGGAAACATGAATTCCAACATGTACTGTGACATTCTGAAACAGAGCATGATCCCCTCCCTTCGAAAACTGGGCCTCATGGCAGTTTTCCAACAGGATAACGACCCCAAACACAACCTCCAAGATGACAACTGCCTTGCTGAGGAAGCTGAAGGTAAAGGTGATGGACTAAACCCAATTGAGCATCTGTGGCGCATCCTCAAGTGGAAGGTGGAGGAGTTCAAGGTGTCTAACATCCACCAGCTCCGTGATGTCATCATGGAGGAGTGGAAGAGGATTCCAGTAGCAACCTGTGCAGCTCTGGTGAATTCCATGCCCAGGAGGGTTAAGGCAGTGCTGGATAATAATGGTGGTCACACAAAATATTGACACTTTGGGCACAATTTGGACATGTTCACTGTGGGGTGTACTCACTTATGTTGCCAGCTATTTAGACATTAATGGCTGTGTGTTGAGTTATTTTCAGAAGACAGTAAATCTACACTGCTATACAAGTTGTACACTGACTACTCTAAGTTATATCCAAGTTTTATTTATATAGTGTTGTCCCATGAAAAGATATAATAAAATATTTGCAGAAATGTGAGGGGTGTACTCACTTTTGTGATACACTGTATATATATATACTGTATATATATATATATATATATATATACCGCTGACTGTAGTCCATCTGTTTCTCTGCTTGCCTGCTTTCACCCTGTTCTTCAATGGTCAGGACCACCACAGAGCAGGTATTATTTAGGTGGTGGATGATTCTCAGCACTGCAGTAACACTGACATGGTGGTGGTGTGTTAGTGTGTTTTGTGTTGGTATGAGTGGATCAGACACAGCAGCGCTGCTGGAGTTTTTAAATACCGTGTCCACTCACTGTCCACTCTATTAGACACTCCGACCTATTTGGTCCACCTTGTAGATGTAAAGTCAGAGACGATCGCTCATCTATTGCTGCTGTTTGAGTTGGTCATGTTCTAGACCTTCATCAGTGGTCATAGGACGCTGCCCACGGGGCGCTGTTGGTTGGATGTTTTTGGTTGGTGGACAATTCCAGAGGTGTTTAAAAAACTCCATCAGTGCTGCTGTGTCTTATCCACTCATACCAGCACAACACACACTAACACACCACCACCATGTCAGTGTCACTGCAGTGCAGAGAATCATCCACCACCCAAATAATACCTACTCTGTGGTGGTCCTGTAGGGGTCCTGACCATTGAAGAACAGCATGAAAGGGGGGTAACAAAGCATGCAGAGTAACATATGGACTACAGTCAGTAATTGTAGAACAACAAAGTGCTTGTGTATGGTAAGTGGAGCTGATAAAATGGACAGTGAGTGTAGAAACAAGGAGGTGGTTTTAATGTTATGGTTGATTGGTGTATAACAATGGTGGTATTAAGTGATTTACCACTGAGCTGATTTTGGACCCAAGTGCAGTGGCTGAAAAGAATCAGAACAAAGGAAGCCAAAACAACTGTCACACAAACTGTATGATTTACAAAAGAACAAAAAAACAAAAGCGGAATAATATTTTTAACCACCCACATCAAGAGTGAGTGCTCTGCAGCATTCACTAACTTGAATCTCAGAACATTGAGGAGCTGAGCAGCTAAAGTAAAGAAACAGAAGTAAAGAACCTTTTGGGAAAAACCAAAACAGCTAATTAAAGCTGAAAAGTCGAGAATTTTCTTTAAACGCTACACCAGCTGGGTCATGCACAACGCACCCAGTACCACTTTGAGCAAACCACGCTTTTTTGTAGCACTGAGCTCAAGTGTGGCGAATTATTTTTAAAGAGCGCAGCAGCACCTGGGAAATGTAATTTTTCCTTTTACTGGAGGAATTGATTGCAGGTTGACCCACGACCACTGTAAAAAAGGTGATGTACAAGTAAATTTGACCTGACCTCCCCCTTTTAAATATGGACTGTATTATGGGTAAGACTAAAGCCTCTGTTCTGCTAATTATTTTTCCAAGGTTATTAAGAATGCAAGCTCATAAATACACAGGCTCATAGCACTATATTAGGGACTGAAATGTAACAGTACTATATGTTAGTGGAACTGGGTTGATGTAACAGGTGACCTAAGAAAATACCATTAAGACTTGTTTACTACCATAGCTGTAGCTTAATAAACAACTTCATCTAAGTTTCAATGACTTTTAATTGTAGCTAACAATGTCAAAATGTATTTGCAGTTCTGACTTTCCACCAGACTCAGGGATGCTGTATTTCTTTTTTTACCTGTTTTCCTGAATTAAACCTACAATACAAACCAGACCTGCACTCACAAGGACATTATTATAAAACCATTGAAAAAGCAAGCACATACACACACATCAGTAATTAGTTTAGTTATTTAGTTATTCATTTAGTGTTAACTTTTTTGTCTCTGTAGGATGTATAGTGCTTTTAAATACAGTTTGTGAGGTAAAAAAAACACAAAGAGTCTTGTGTGTTCTTTAGTATGTGTTAAAGTTCTTCGCTGGGTCACTGCCAGTGTTAAGACCACCTGTCTAATATGCAGTTAAAACAGAAAAATAAAATAGATCTGACCTGCTAAAAAAATCTAAAGCAATCCTTTTGTATCTAGTACCAAGACATTTTCAACACATCCTTCAGTTTCTGTACATTGCAAAGTGGATTCTCCTAGAGTGCATCTTGGGGCCATCTCTTCTGCAAATAAACAATAGGCATATTCCCTGGGAGTCCACATGATCTAGAAAAAACAGGATTTTTCAGCCATGTTCCAATGTGCCATTATCCAGTTCCAACACATGCATGCCCATTTTAGGTGCCTTTGTCTGGCCTGTGACTAGGCAGCCCCATAATCAGAAAGGTTTGATGTGTTTTGCCACATTCACTTCATTATCAGTATTACAATTATCTGCATTTCGAGCCCTCCTATTTGTAGCAGGGTGGTGAGCGCCTCACCTTGGAGGCACCAGGTGAATCCCAGCACTTATGTTGCAATAAAACATAAAAGGACTATCCAGACTGCTATCACAACACGAAAGTTGAAAACTGTCATGGTATAAATGCATCAGTGCTCACAGCATGGGTGATTTGCATCTGTGTGATGGTACCACTGACGCAGAGATGTATATTGGGATTTTAGAGCAACATATGCTGCCATAAAGGCAATGTCTTTTCCCAGGAAATCCATGGTTATTTTAGCAAGACACTGCACCTGCTACAGTATTGTGGCTTTGTAGACACTGAGTGGGTGTGACTGGCTCACTATGCACCAAAAAGAAGAAAATCAGACAACAGTGGTCACTGATTATTGACCAGCTGACATCTTTTATGAATCAAGTCAAGTCAAATGGGTGCCAGTGATAGCTCAGTGGTTAAGGTACTGAACTAGTAAACAGAAGGTTGCCGGTTCAAGCCCCGCCACCACCAAGTTGCCACTGTTGGGTCCCTGAGCAAGGCCCTTAACCCTCAATTGCTCATCGTGTTCTGCTCATTGTGTAAGTCGCTTTGGATAAAAGCGTCTGCTAAATGCTGAAAATGTAAATGTATTTGTATAGCGCTTTTTGCAATGGACATTGTGTCAAAGCAACTTTACAGAATCTAGGACCGATAGACCAAAAATCCCTGTTGAGCAAGCCAAGGGTGACAGTGGCAAGGAAACCTATCCTCTGTGGGTGGCATGGAGAATAAATTGACTACTAGCAAAACAATGTGTGTTACAGGCATTATATTCTAAATTTGTTATATTTCCCAAATAATACAAACAAGCTTCAGTGTCAGAGAGAGAGAGAGAGAGAGAGAGAGAGAGAGAGAGAGAGAGAGAGAGAGAGAGAGAGAGAGAGAGAGAGAGAGAGAGAGAGAGAGAGAGAGAGAGAGAGAGAGAGAGAGAGAGAGAGAGAGAGAGAGAGAGAGAGAGAGAGAGAGAGACTTTATAATCATGAGCTTACCATTGGGCACACAATAAAGGATTATCAGGAGCACAAATGTATATCAGTAATTTCTAAATGTTAAGATAGTAAAATTTCCCAAGCCTGAGACAAGCTTCTTTCCCCATGACGTGCAATTTCTTCACTGCACCAGCAAATACATTAGCTGGTTATGTTTAATTAATAAATGACTGTCATCTAATCTGCAGGAAGATCCCTAATGATCAGATCAGTAACAGAGCAGTAAGCCAAAATGATTGAAGGACCAATGGGAGAGGAGAGAGTTTGTGAGTGGAGAGTCAATAATAAGAGAGGAAGGAAAACAGTGTAGGAATCGTGGGAGGAAAGGTTTAAGTTGACGGACAATATGAGTTAAGATATGGTGTAAGTAGAGGTCAGTAGGTGTTGGGAGGTAAAGTGGGATGTGAGCACAGGGCCAGTGAGAGTGGAAAAGATGTTCTGTTAATGTAAGTAGAGGGTTAATAACAGACAAGGACAATCAAAGAAGGACTTCAGTGGAGGACCACTGGGAGAGGAGAGTGAAAGGAGAATGTAATGAGAACTATACTGAAGAAAGATTAACATGAAAGGATGATGTAAGGGTAGGAACTTTGACAGAAGTGACCATGAAATAACGATGTGAGTAGATCATTATAAGAAGAGGTCCATGAACAAAAAAAAAAAAAATAAAGGTATTGAAGGACTGTAAAAGACAAATGTGACCAATTAGAGTAAAGGAGAACTATATTAGGAGCTACATTGATCAGCCATGACATTAAAACCACCTCCTTGTTTCTATACTCACTGTCCATTTTATCAGCTCCACTTACCATATAGAAGCACTTCGTAGTTCTACAATTACTGACCGTAGTCCATCTATTTCTCTGCATGCTTTGTTAGCCCACTTTCATGCTGTTCTTCAATGGTCAGGACCCCCACAGGACCACCACAGAGCAGGTATTATTTGGGTGGTGGATCATTCTCAGCACTGCAGTGACACTGACATGGTGGTGGTGTGTTAGTGTGTGTTGTGCTGGTATAAATGGATAAGACACAGCAGCGCTGATGGAGTTTTTAAACACCTCACTACAGTCACTGCTGGACTAAGAATAGTCCACCAACCAAAAATATCCAGCCAACAGCGCCCCGTGGGCAGCGTCCTGTGACCACTGATGAAGGTCTAGAAGATGACCAACTCAACTCAAACAGCAGCAATAGATGAGCGATCGTCTCTAACTTTAAATCTACAAGATGGACCAACTAGGTAGGAGTGTCTAATAGAGTGGACAGTGAGTGGACACGGTATTTAAAAACTCCAGCAGCACTGCTGTGTCTGATCCACTCATACCAGCACAATACACACTAACACACCACCACCATGCCAGTGTCACTGCAGTGCTGAGAATGACCCACCACCCAAATAATACCTGCTCTGTAGTGGTCCTGATGATCCATAGGGTCATGGTAGAGACAAGTTTGATGTGGAAAAATCTGCCTGCACAGAGCCCTCTGTTAAAGCTTCCAATCCTAAGCGGTGTTGTCGTCCAGTCAGGCATCTACATACAGACATGATTGGCTATGTCGTTGTGGGCGTTGTGGGTCTGTGATGAATTGCTGTCCAGTTCTGGGTGTGTTACTGGATTGCACCCAATGATTCTGGGAAACCAGATCCACTACGGACCTGATCTGGATAAAGCGATGTTAAAACATGCAAATGAAATAAAATAAATGACAGTTAACAGACTGGCTATCCAGGCTGATAAGCTAACTAGCTTCAGCCATAAAAGCTTTTAGCCAATTCCAATATCAGACAACTGGGGAGGCATTATTATCGGCTTCATTATCAGAAGGTTGATTTGCATTAGCATATTTAGCATCTATAAACATATTTCCTACATTTACATTGTCTTATTTGATTGCAAAAAGTATGAACCCAATATATTTTATGTTTGTCATTAGCTTAGGCTTGCATCCTTGCCACCAGTATTTTTGAATAGTTTAATGATATTATGCACTGTAGAGAGAGAAATGTGCAATTCCCTTCCAATCTTTCTTTGAGGTACATATAATTTGTAACTTTGAGATACATTCAATAATTTTCTCATGCATTTGTTGACATGACTTCCCTCATATTTGCTATTCAAAGCCGAAGCCCTCAATGTGTACTGCTTTTGTACCAAATCATAAATACTGTACATTGTTGACATCACCTGTTTGAAATCTCATCATTATTTAATTTATAAAATTAGGTTTATACTGTCTGCAATGACATAAAAGTCAAGGTAAATGTAAGAAACACTGCATTTTTAATTAGCATTTTTCAAACTGTCCCAACTTTTTTTGATTTGGAGCTATATTAATATCTTTATAATATCTCAAAGCTGGTTTAGGAGGACAAAAAAGAAAACTAAAACAAACAAGCAAAAAAAAGTTGGCCAGATCCAATCAGTGTGAGTGACTGGTGCAAAAAACGGCTGATTTTACAGACTGTACAACTGCTCCACTGATCTCTTCTGCGCCTCCCCAACAAGCCGCTAGAGACTCAGAGGATTAGCATGCAAGCCCGGTACATAATGTTGTTATAAACCCCAGCTGTATTGAGCAAACAATCTTGACATCTATTACAAGTTAAAGTGACTGTTTTATTTTTTCTTTCTACAGTGTAAGTGGGTTCTTATTAAACAAACAGTACAAGGATGGATTGGCTGTCCAGGTTATTCCTGCCTTGACCAGCAGAAACCCTAACCAGGATAAGGCATTTGATGAAAATGAAATAAAAATTGTGAAGTTGAAAATATACAACACTTAATAAGAAGTTGCAACAGCATGAAAAAAACACCTTTTACTAGTAGTAGCAGTAGTATTTGTAGTAGTCTTTGTAGTAGTGGAATCAGAGGTAGGAATTAGTAGAAGTCGCAGTAATAGTAGTAGGAGTAAAAGTGGGAAAGTAATAGCAGTGACATTATTAGTAGTATTAGAAGTAGTAACAGTGGTAGAAATAGTATTAATTGTAATGGTAGCAGTAGTCGTAGTGGTAGAAGTAGAAATGATAGTGGTAGTTGTAGTAGTAATTGTAGTTTTGTTAGGAGTCATGGTAGTGATATTAGTAAAAAGTTGTTAGTAAAAATAACAAGTTTATTACATTAAGTTGTGATAAAATAAGTAGAAGTACTGGTGTTAGTTGCAGTCATATTGTTGTCATTATTAATAGTACTAGTAATACAAGTGGTAGGAAGTAGCAGAGATAGTAATGTCACTGATAATAGTACTTGTTGTAAAAGTAGTAATTACAGTAGTAGTTGAAAAAGTAGTAATGTCAGCAGTAGCACTAGTAGAAGTAGTAATGTTAGTGGTAATATTAATACTTCTTGTTGTGAAAGTAGTAATGGCAGTAGTAGTTGCAGAAGTAGTACTGTTAGCAGTAGCATTAGTAGAGGTAGTAATGTTAGTGGTAATATAAGTACTTGTAAAAGTAGTAATCACAGTAGTAGTTGCAAATGTAGTAATGTTAGCATTAGTAGAAGTAGTAATGTTAGTGGTAGTATTAGGAAAAGTAGTAATGTTAGTGGTAGAATTAGTGGTAGTATTAGGAGAAGTAGTAATGTTAGTGGTAGTATTAGGAAAAGTAGTAATGTTAGTGGTAGTATTAGGAGAAGTAGTAATATTAGTGGTAGTATTAGGAGAAGTAGTAATATTAGTGGTAGTATTAGGAAAAGTAGTAATGTTAGTGGTAGTATTAGGAAAAGTAGTAATGTTAGTGGTAGTATTAGGAGAAGTAGTAATATTAGTGGAAGTATTAGGAGAAGTAGTAATATTAGTGGTAGTATTAGGAGAAGTAGTAATATTAGTGGTAGTATTAGGAGAAGTAGTAATGTTAGTGGTAGTATTAGTACTTGTAAAAGTAGTAATTACAGTAGTAGTTGCAAATGTAGTAATGTTAGCATTAGTAGAAGTAGTAATGTTAATGGTAATATAAGTACTTGTAAAAGAAGTAATCACAGTAGTAGTTGCAAATGTAGTAATGTTAGCATTAGTAGAAGTAGTAATGTTAGTGGTAGTATTAGGAAAAATAGTAATGTTAGTGGTAGTATTAGGAAAAGTAGTAATGTTAGTGGTAGTATTAGGAAAAGTAGTAATGTTAGTGGTAGTATTAGGAGAAGTAGTAATATTAGTGGTAGTATTAGGAGAAGTAGTAATGTTAGTGGTAGTATTAGTACTTGTAAAAGTAGTAATCACAGTAGTAGTTGCAAATGTAGTAATGTTAGCATTAGTAGAAGTAGTAATGTTAGTGGTAATATAAGTACTTGCAAAAGAAGTAATCACAGTAGTAGTTGCAAATGTAGTAATGTTAGCATTAGTAGAAGTAGTAATGTTAGTGGTAATATACTGTAAGTACTTGTAAAAGAAGTAATCACAGTAGTAGTTGCAAATGTAGTAATGTTAGCATTAGTAGAAGTAGTAATGTTAGTGGTAGTATTAGGAAAAATAGTAATGTTAGTGGTAGTATTAGGAAAAGTAGTAATGTTAGTGGTAGTATTAGGAGAAGTAGTAATATTAGTGGTAGTATTAGGAGAAGTAGTAATGTTAGTGGTAGTATTTAGGAAAAGTAGTAATATTAGTGGTAGTATTAGGAAAAGTAGTAATATTAGTGGTAGTATTAGGAAAAGTAGTAATGTTAGTGGTAGTATTAGTAGAAGTAGTAATGTTAGTGGCAATATTAGTACTTGTTATAAAAGTAGTAATGACAGTAATCATAATGTAATTATAATCATAGTAATGACAGGTGCAGAAGTAGTAGGAGTAGCAATGTTAGTGGTAGTTAGTAGTACTTGTATAAGTAGTTATAGAAATATTTAAGGTAGGTGTGATATCTGAAGAATTAGTAGTTAGTTGAAGTAGTAATGGCAGTAATAGGTGCAGAAGTAGTAAAAGTAGCAATGTTAGTGGTAGTTAGTAGTACTTGTATAAGTAGTTGTACAAATATTTATGGTAGGTGCGGTATCAGAAGAATTAGTAATTAGTTGCAGTAATTGTTGTAAAAGTAGTAATGGTAGTACTAAGTATAGTAGTGGTAATAGTAATAGTGGTAATAGTAATAGTAGTGGTAGTATTAATAGTAAAATTTTAATTTGTACTAGCAAAATCTCTGTAAACTGGCACTTTCTATGGCGTCATGGTCTATCACCCTCTTACAAAGAGCTGCAATCTATAGATCCAACCCTGCTTTACTCAAAACAATACAGAGTGCATCATTCAAATCAACACCACCTTAATCCTTTCACTTACATAAACCTGGCCTAATCAATCAGCTCTGCCTATTTACCCAGATGTTTATTTCATCTCCACATCACTCTGTCAGCCCAGATTAAATGCTAAATAAATAAAACAATGTGACCTGTTTGCATGCATCTCTGGCTGAAGAAAAACTAATCCCTGTCAGAAAGAAAAATGAGCATCTTCTCTAACATAGTATGTTATGCCATATAAATGGCATAATTAAAATGCAATTAAGTCCAGACCAAGTTTTACAGCCCACCACTGGGAAAACTAATTGTAGAAAGATGAATTTTGCTGTATGTATGGAGGGGGGTGAAGGCTGAAATATTCATTAGCCTAACAACAAACAATGCAGCTACAGCTTGAATATTTAACAAAACTAAACAAAATGTTATTAGCTCAGACAGCACCTCTTTATTATGCAAACAATGAATGCAGATAAAGTCATCCTCACAGAAATATCTATCTATCTAGTTTTAATCAGTACAATTACAGATTTTTTTGTGCTGTGTATAAAATGTTGCTGCCCACCTGTTTGCTGAAAAAGAACCAAATGCTAACTCTTGTTTACCTCTAATTTTATAAAAGAAATGTAACTGATTACAACAGGCTCTATTCAGGGTTTGGCCACTCAAGTCTATACGTTTACAGATATAGAGGGGGAACTTATTCATCTCCAAATGAATGCCACATAGCCCCGTGATTGTTTTCTTGTGTCTTGATGGTCAAATACCTGCCTGCAAATAGCATCTTATATAGCTAGTTGTCATGTGTTTCACAAGGGCTCCCTTACTTTACTCTCCGACATGAAAGTAGTAAAATGTATCTTTTTACTGCTACTATTGGTACATTTTATACCCACAGTGTATTTTTATAGAAGAAAAGCATTGCAAGTCATGTAAGGTACAACTAAAATGATGTACACTAAAGGTACACAAGACGTTCCCCAAAAGGCTCCACACCACCATTATTTATAGATACATAGTATCATCAGTACATATTTTTGGTTGTGTACAAATGTGTTTAAGCTGTCCCCTTCGAAAGAAACCACTCCAATAAATTAATCAATAAATAAATAAATAAGTACGTATATAAATAAATACAATCTTCTATTCATTCTGAATTACATAATACAGTGGTACCTTGTAACTCAACGTCCCCTAAACTCAAAATCTTCAACGAGAAATTTGTACCCTTAAACTCGACGTTTACCTTAAACTCACCGTGTTCAGCTTTTATGTATGTATATATATATATGTATATATATATATATATATATATATATATATATATATATATATATATATACACACAGTATATACACGGTGAGTTTAACCCTTGTATTATGTTGAGAAAAAAATACATTGATTATGTTGCGGGTCATTTTTACCCGTATTGTGTAAATCCACTCAACACAGTCAAAAATGAAGTTAAACCAATAAGAACTTTCTTTTAAATTATACAAACATTTAGAAGAAACGAGAAGAAGAGATATATAATTTCAACTCTATATTAAATAACTCAATTTCAATTTAAGAAGACACAAACTGAAAAGAACTGATTTAAATTTTTCCCTCTTCACAAACCCTTTTTTTTGGGTTTTCAATGTTCAACATTTTCAGTGTTCCCCACATGATGGACAGAATGTGATTGTGTGCTTTCTGCAGATGTATTCCTTACACCTCACACAGCAGGTACTTGTTTTACTGTCATCTCGGGAGGGACAGACTTGACATCTTTTGCGTTTCTTTGCACCTATATCCAAAGGATCCATTGTTGGTTGGTCAGATGCCCTGCCCTGGACTTTTGCGATGACAGCTGCAGCTGCTGGGGATCGAGCTGGCCTGGCCCGGTTCTGGATCTTGGGAGTGACGAGTACTTTGCCAGGAAAAGTCGACGTCGGTACAGTTTGCTGGCATTCCACTGCTGGTTGATCTCAATCCACAGCACATAGGCATTGTAAGCAGACACGTCCACAATGTTGTAGAAAACCACCAAGGGCCAACGGGCAGTCTTGCGCTGGCAGCTATATGTTGCTATGACTTTGTCAAGATTGTCAACTCCTCCTTTGGTGGAGTTGTAATCCAGGATCATTTGTGGCTTCATGTCCTCTCTCGTGCTCAGAGATGCATCTTTGTGCATTGTGCTCATCACAAGAACATTCTTGTTTGTCTTTGGGCAGTAAGAAACAAGTGTTGTTTTCTCTGTGAAAACAAATTTTGAGGAATGCAGAGGTCTTTCTTGCATCTTCAGAATCTCACTGGGAAGTTCTGGCTTATTTTTTCTGACTGTTCCCAACATAGTCAGCTTTCTCTCCTGAAGTTCATCTCCAAGACGGTAGGATGTAAAGAAGTTGTCACATGTGATGTTATGACCTTGCAGCCCTTCAGTCATCTCCAATACCACACGCATTCCCTGATTCTTTTCAGGTGCTCCTCCAGGTGGCTTTCCAGTATATACTTGCAGGTTCCATGCATAACTGGATTTTGCATCACAGGCTGCCCATATTTTAATGCCATATTTCGCAGGCTTGTTTGGCATATACTGTCGGAAAGGACAGCGTCCTCTGAATGGTACGAGGCGCTCATCCACAGTAACATGGGGGCCAGGATTATACAATAAAGGCAGGATTTCGACCCATTTATCCCAAACATCTCTGATCGCTGCAAGTTTGTCTCTCTCGCGACGACCAGCTCTGGTGTCACGATTGTCAAATCGGATCACACGAGAGATCATGTGAAACGTCTCCAAAGACATTGTTGCTCGGAAGATTGGCCTTCCATTCTCTTCATTCCATAAACTTGCAGTTGCTTCACCCTTTGACCTGTATACTCCAGCTAATACCAGAATTCCAATGTAAGCATACAAGTCAGTTGGATCCAGTGGCTTCCATTTTTCTTGAAAGACACGCCTCCCCTCCAAGTTGGTCATGTCGAGGATTATCTTCTCTATGGGTGGGGATATGAAGAGCTGAAATGCTGATTCAATATCATCAATTCTTGTGACAGCAAATCTTGTCGGACCAGGCGTCATTTTGATGACATTAGAAGATGACAATCTGCCTCGGCTTTGGTGTGGTGATGTTGACCATTTTATTTTACCATCTTTAGATGTCCATGCCCCCTCTGTGGATGACGATTGTTGCGTGTCTTGGTTTTCATCTGATGAAGGGACACCGGCAGACTCGTCCTCTGAATCCTCCTCATCGTGGGAAAATTGACAATCTGGATCATCAATAGCATTGTCCTCTGGCTCTGAAGGATCCTCCGTCTCTGAAATCTCTTCCTCCGTCTCTGAAATCTCTTCCTCTACATCACTATCCCAGTTCATAAGCTGCGATAAAACTTCTTCAGCTGTAAATTGTTTGGAGCTCATTTTGGTGTATTTCTCAAAGAAAGGGCATGGAAACAGTGACAATGACAGGGGAGATTAAGTCCCTCTTCCACACACACACACACACCTGGTTCTGAATGGCTATTCAGAGGCAGTCAAAATAAAAAATATCAAAGAGACATGTTTATTTTGGATTTGAACAGCTTGTTTTTGTCTGGGTCAAAATGACCCACAACATCATCTTTGTATACAAACTCTGTGCAGACACTCCACGACACATCAAAGTGTCCAGATTTTACACAGCAGTTCATGACCCTAGATGAGAAAAACTCATAAAATATCTTGAAAAAAAAGTAAGGATAACCTGCACTTTGGTCAACTCAAAAATTGAAATGGGTCAAATTGACCCGAAACATAATACAAGGGTTAAGGTAAACGTGGAGTTTAAGGGTACAATAGGGTATATAGGGTATATATATATATAAACAGGGTATACAGTATACAGGTCCTTCTCAAAAAATTAGCATATTGTGATAAAGTTCATTATTTTCCATAATGTAATGATAAAAATTAAACTTTCATATATTTTAGATTCATTGCACACCAACTGAAATATTTCAGGTCTTTTATTGTTTTAATACTGATGATTTTGGCATACAGCTCATGAAAACCCAAAATTCCTATCTCAAAAAATTAGCATATCATGAAAAGGTTCTCTAAACGAGCTATTAACCTAATCATCTGAATCAACGAATTAACTCTAAACACCTGCAAAAGATTCCTGAGGCTTTTAAAAACTCCCAGCCTGGTTCATTACTCAAAACTGCAATCATGGGTAAGACTGCTGACCTGACTGCTGTCCAGAAGGCCATCATTGACACCCTCAAGCAAGAGGGTAAGACACAGAAAGAAATTTCTGAACGAATAGGCTGTTCCCAGAGTGCTGTATCAAGGCACCTCAGTGGGAAGTCTGTGGGAAGGAAAAAGTGTGGCAGAAAACGCTGCACAACGAGAAGAGGTGACCGGACCCTGAGGAAGATTGTGGAGAAGGGCCGATTCCAGACCTTGGGGGACCTGCGGAAGCAGTGGACTGAGTCTGGAGTAGAAACATCCAGAGCCACCGTGCACAGGCGTGTGCAGGAAATGGGCTACAGGTGCCGCATTCCCAAGGTCAAGCCTCTTTTGAACCAGAAACAGCGGCAGAAGCGCCTGACCTGGGCTACAGAGAAGCAGCACTGGACTGTTGCTCAGTGGTCCAAAGTACTGTTTTCGGATGAAAGCAAATTTTGCATGTCATTCGGAAATCAAGGTGCCAGAGTCTGGAGGAAGACTGGGGAGAAGGAAATGCCAAAATGCCTGAAGTCCAGTGTCAAGTACCCACAGTCAGTGATGGTCTGGGGTGCCATGTCAGCTGCTGGTGTTGGTCCACTGTGTTTTATCAAGGGCAGGGTCAATGCAGCTAGCTATCAGGAGATTTTGGAGCACTTCATGCTTCCATCTGTTGAAAAGCTTTATGGAGATGAAGATTTCATTTTTCAGCACGACCTGGCACCTGCTCACAGTGCCAAAACCACTGGTGAATGGTTTACTGACCATGGTATTACTGTGCTCAATTGGCCTGCCAACTCTCCTGACCTGAACCCCATACAGAATCTGTGGGATATTGTGAAGAGAAAGTTGAGAGACACAAGACCCAACACTCTGGATGAGCTTAAGGCCGCTATCGAAGCATCCTGGGCCTCCATAACACCTCAGCAGTGCCACAGGCTGATTGCCTCCATGCCACGCCGCATTGAAGCAGTCATTTCTGCAAAAGGATTCCCGACCAAGTATTGAGTGCATAACTGAACATAATTATTTGAAGGTTGACTTTTTTTGTATTAAAAACACTTTTCTTTTATTGGTCGGATGAAATATGCTAATTTTTTTAGATAGGAATTTTGGGTTTTCATGAGCTGTATGCCAAAATCATCAGTATTAAAACAATAAAAGACCTGAAATATTTCAGTTGGTGTGCAATGAATCTAAAATATATGAAAGTTTAATTTTTATCATTACATTATGGAAAATAATGAACTTTATCACAATATGCTAATTTTTTTAGAAGGACCTGTATATAAACAGCCACTTTGTTTAGCACTTGTCTTGAGTGGTGCAGTAAAACGTCATCAAAGTGTGTATATGAGACGAATCTGCGTTTGTGTAAATTCAAATTTACTCTGAAAGCATCCACATGTATCAGTGTTTAGCTGGATTTTTCCTCCTGTTTCACTTTTAAACTTGTGTTATAGCTCGGGGTGCTAAGAAATTGTAAGAATCAGATTTTTTAAGAGAGTCTAAAACGCTTATCGTTAAAAAAAAAAAAGCTTAACGTGACTTAATGTATTAAAAGAATGACACATGAACACTAAACCTTTCTTAATTATTACTGCTCATAGGTTCTCTCCACTAATGAAATTTATCGCTCGTTGTTTTAGTACAATAAGTCACGTTAAGCTTTGTGTGTCGATACACTCTGTAGGAAATAACAGCACAGCCAGAGCAAAAGCTATTGTGTTAGGATTCTGTTTTCCCTGCGTCAGGGTTCCCGGTCCGTAGCTGAATACTCGATTGAGTTTTGGACCTTGGCTGCCGACTCTGGGTGGAACGAGGAGGCTCTTCGGGAGGCTTTCCAGAGGGGCCTCATCGATCCCCTGAGGGACGAGTTGGCGGTAAGGGAGGATAGTCCTGACCTTCACTCCCTGGTCGCTGTGGCGATCCGCCTGGACAACCGCCTCCGTGGCCGGCGCCGTGAAAAGACGACCAGACCCGGTCCTGTGTCTCATTTACCCCTTGTTCTGCCCAGTCCCCTGGAGCCCCCTGGTGGCTCTGTTTGTACCCCTTCATCCCTTACACCACAGCCTGAACCCATGCAGTTGGGGCGTGCCCGGCTAGCCCCCGAGGAGCGGGCTCAGCGCTTCAGGACCGGGCAATGTCTTTATTGCGGTCAGGCGGGCCATATTCTGCGGACGTGCCCTGCTCGGCCAAAAGAGGTGGCCCGTCAGTAGCCGTGGGGGTACTAGCGGGCAACTTTCAGCAACCCCCACCACCCAGGCAACTCCACCTCCGCATTCAGGCCACCCTTTGTTGGCACGGTTGTTCGGTCCCTCTCCAGGCCTTAGTAGACTCGGGTGCTGAAGACAACCTGCTCGATGAGGGGCTGGCGGCCCAGACAGGGTGCACCCTACAACCCCTGGATCCCCCAGTCACCGCGTGCGCCCTGGATGGGCAAATCATTGCACGGGTTACCCACCGCACTACGCCTTTAACCCTTGTCCTCTCGGGAAACCACCGGGAGACTCTCTCTTTTGCTGTTATCAAGGCCCCCCAGACCCCCCTAGTCCTGGGCTACCCTTGGTTGGCGCGCCACAATCCCCATATCGACTGGGCCCTAGGACGAGTGGTGGTTTGGAGCGATTTCTGTCATGCCAACTGTTTGGTCTCAGCCATTCCACAGCCTGGGGACAAGGCTCGCGCCATTCCTCCTGCAGTAACCACTGACCTATCCAACGTGCCCCTGGAGTACCATTACCTCCGTGAGGTTTTCCGGAAAGACCGTGCCCAGTCCCTACCCCCTCACCGACCCTATAATTGCGCCATTGATTTGCTGGCTGGCGCCCCACTGCCTACCAGTCGGCTGTACAACCTCTCTCGTGCCGAAAGGAGTGCGATGGAGAGCTACATTTCCGAGTCCCTCGCCGCCGGGATCATCCGCCCATCGTCCTCCCCCCTGGGGGCGGGGTTCTTCTTCGTGGAGAAAAAGGACAAGACCCTGCGGCCTTGTATTGATTATAGGGGTCTTAATCAAATCACCATTAAGAACCGTTACCCTCTGCCCCTGATTTCCTCTGCTTTTGAACCCCTGCAGGGGGCCACAGTGTTCACCAAGCTCGATCTACGCAACGCTTATCATCTGGTGCGGATCCGGGAGGGCGATGAGTGGAAGACAGCATTCAACACCCCTTTGGGCCACTTCGAGTACCTTGTGATGCCATTTGGGTTGTGCAATGCTCCTGGGGTATTTCAAGCTCTAGTGAACGACGTGCTCAGGGACTACCTCAACCGGTTTGTGTTTGTGTACATAGATGACATTCTAATCTTTTCCAGGTCTCAGGAAGAACACGGAGCACATGTCCGCCAAGTCCTCTCGCGGCTCTTGGAGAATAGACTATTCGTGAAGACGGAGAAGTGTGAGTTTCACGCTGACACTGTGGAATTCCTGGGGGTGATTCTCGAGAGTGGCCGGGTCAGGGCCGACCCCCACAAGATTTGTGCGGTGACCGAGTGGCCAACTCCCACCTCGCGCAAGGAGCTCCAACGTTTCCTCGGGTTCGCCAACTTCTATAGGCGGTTTATCCGCAATTACAGCCAGGTCGCGGCACCCATCACTCGCCTTACCTCCACCAAGATCCCCTTTACCTGGCCCCCAGAGGCCGAAGAAGCCTTCTCTCGGCTCAAGGCACTGTTTACATCTGCCCCCATTCTCATTCAACCGGACCCCGACGGGCAGTTTATTGTGGAGGTTGATGCGTCTGATACTGGGATAGGGGCAGTCCTATCCCAGCGGGCGGGGCCCGATAACCGTTTGCACCCCTGTGCCTTCTTCTCCCGTCGCCTATCCCCAGCCGAGACCAACTATGACGTCGGCGACCGTGAGCTGCTGGCTGTGAAACTGGCTTTGGAGGAGTGGAGGCACTGGCTGGAGGGGGCCGCTCAGCCCTTTGTTGTCTGGACGGATCATAAGAATCTGTCTTACGTCCAGGCGGCAAAGAGGCTGAACTCTCGGCAGGCTAGATGGGCTCTTTTCTTTGGCCGGTTTGACTTCACGATGACCTACCGGCCTGGGTCGCGTAATGTCAAACCGGACGCTCTCTCTCGCCAGTTCTCCACAGAAGAAGCCCCAACCTGCCCTGGAACTATCCTTCCGCCCAGCCGAGTCGTTGGGTTACTCACGTGGGACATTCGCCGGGTCGTCACCGAGGCCCAGGCACAGGAGCCAGATCCCAGGACGGGACCCCAAACCCGTCTCTTCGTCCCAGCCACAGCTCGCTCCCCCGTCCTACAATGGGCCCATGGATCTCGCATCGCCTGCCATCCTGGAAGTGGTCGCACACTGTCGCTCTTAAAAAGACATTATTGGTGGCCATCCATGGAGACGGACGTTAAGGAGTTTGTGGCTGCCTGTACCACCTGTGCATGTAATAAGGCCTCCCACCAACCTCCTGCGGGGCTTCTACACCCACTTCCGGTCCCAAGTCGCCCATGGTCACACATAGCCCTGGATTTCGTCACTGGTCTACCGGAATCTAATGGGAATACGGTAATCTTAACCATGGTGGACCGGTTCTCCAAGGCTGTGCATTTTGCGGCCCTGCCCAAGCTTCCTACAGCCTTCCAAACGGCCGAGATGCTAATCAATCTGGTGTTCCGTGTGCATGGGATCCCTGCAGACATCGTGTCAGACCGTGGACCCCAATTTACCTCCCAGGTGTGGAGGACTTTTTGCAAAGCCTTGGGAGCGACTGTCAGTCTCTCGTCCGGCTTCCACCCACAGTCCAATGGGCAGGCGGAGAGAGCAAATCAGGGCCTGGAGGCCGCCCTACGATGCATGGCCGCCCGCAACCCCAGGGGCTGGAGCGCTCACCTTGCCTGGGTCGAGTACGCCCACAATTCCCTGATTTCTTCCGCCACAGGCATATCTCCATTTGAGGCCTCCCTAGGTTATCAACCCCCACTATTCCCCGAGCAAGAGGCTGATGTGGCAGTTCCCTCGGTTGGGCACCATCTCCGTAGGTGCCGAAGGCTCTGGAAGACCACCCGGGCAGCCCTCCTCCGTACACGGGACATCAACCGGCGTTCGGCAGACCGCCATCGGAGACCTGGCCCCACCTATGCTCCTGGTCAGGCCGTGTGGCTGTCCACCACTAATATCCCCCTGCGCTCTGAATCCAAGAAACTCTCCCCCCGCTACATTGGTCCCTACATCATCGAGAACATCATAAACCCCACATCCGTGTGCTTGAAACTCCCTCGCCACATGCGCATCCACCCCACCTTCCACATCTCCCAGCTTAAACCAGTGGCTTTGTCCACATTGAACCCTCCGTCCGACCCCCCACCACCCTCCCGGCTCGTCGACGGGCACCCAGCATTCACGGTTCACCGGTTGTTGGACATTCGTAGGCGTGGCCGAGGTCTCCAGTACTTGGTGGATTGGGAGGGCTACGGGCCAGAGGAACGGTCCTGGGTCCCCCGATCTGCTATCCTCGACTCCAACCTGATCCGAGAATTCCACCGCCTACGCCCTGATAGACCCAGTAGGCCGCCTAGAGGCGGCCGTTGAGGGGGGGGTACTGTTAGGATTCGCCCAGCTCTTACCTTTTTACTTTCGTTTTCCCCGTTTTGGCGTTTTGTTTTCATCCGCGTTTATTTATTCCCCGTTAGTCCGGTCGGGTTTTTGTTCTCGTTAGTGTTTGCGTTGGTTTTTCCTGTTTGGCTCCCTTCTCCCCCTAGTGGCTTGGAGCGGTACTGTTCCCGGAGTTCGCTGCGGAAGCCAGCCAATAGATCGCTGGAGGGCGGACTCTACTCACCTGTGCCTCGTTTACCACCTCATCAACCACTGCATATAAACGCCGGCTTTTCCTCTGCTCTTCGCCAGATTGTCTGCTTGCCACCGCGGTACCGTGACGTCTGACTCCTGAACTACACATTACTCTGTGAGTTTAGTACCTTGTTGCTATTCAAGCCTTTAAACCTTGTTGTTTTTTCCCCTGCTGTCTGCAGCCCAGCGATCCCCACACCACCTGGCTTCCCGGCTTACCTATCGTCTCCTGGATTTTGGCTCCTTCGCTCCTTGTGTCCTGGTTCCACTCCTACCTGCCTCTTCGTGTTCCTCCAGACCCTGGACTGCTTGGGACACCTTCCTGCACACCCGGATGAACACCACGGCTCCCCCTGTTCACCTCTCAGACACCCTGCGCCTTCTACCATCAGTACCGCCCCAGCCGCTTCCCCAGTGTTCTCCGTTGTTTGGTTCATTTAGTATTATCTTTCGTTTTGTTAATTCCAATAAAAGCCCCATTACCTACTTGTGGTTCTGACCTTTTTGTGCATCTATTGTTTGGGTTCCCCTCTGCTACGGGTTCACTTGAAACCCCCCCTTAACATATTGTGCCACTTCTCATGTGAATGTGCCTTTACTGAAAGGGAATACAGTATTCCAAGATAAAGCATCTCCACGATTAAGAAGCATAAGGAAACAATAACGAAGTGAAGGTAAAGTGCAGGTTTAATCGTATTTTTACACAGATTTTTAACACTTATTTTTAATTGTATTTCAGTGTTTTATATTACATTTGTGTTATTTTCAGTGTATAAGTGCCAAAAACATTCCCATTATTTTACATTAGCCTAAAATATATGCAGTTCCATGGGATGCATTAACAGGTTTCCCATACATCCTTATGGGAAAAAAAATACCTTGAAACTCAATGCCTTTTAAACTCAACACCACTCCCAGAACCAATTGACGTTGAGTTTCAAGGTGCCACTGTATAGCTGAAAACATGTACACACCCCTTCTGATTATTGGGGTCAGGTGTTTCAGCCATATCCTTTGTTAACAGGTGTATACAATTACAACTTTTGTGGCAGCAGACTGGTGAAGGCCCTTTCCTCCTCCAGCATTAGTGTCCCTGTGCACAAAGTGAGATCTCTAAAGATGGTTTGTCAGGTTTGGTGTGAATGGACTTTAATGAACTGCACAGACCCACTATCCTTCTTATTCTATTTAATATGATGCTAATAAAATACCTCCAAAGATTTTGAGTATATCATAATACGCTTAATAATGAGCAGGTTTATGTTTGTGAATAAAAATAACAGATATTATGGTTTTATTTCAATAGCATGAAATTAATTGTCATTACACAGTAACCTTGTGATATTACACTGTTATGGGGAGAAAATATATCATCACTGTAGTTTAAAGCCATTAAAGTAATTCATTTAGCTTAAATATGCAAAGCATTCTGAAGTCATTAGAAATCACCCCACCGAGGCTGTAGAAGTTATACTTTAGATACAGTTTACTCTCCCAATTCCCTACTGTTTTTAGGAGTTGTCACATTCAAAAACCCACACTGGCTGAGGAGCTAGCATTTTCCTCCTCTGATAAACAATAAATAAATAAATAATAAAAATACTGTGCAGGTTAAAAGATAGTAAACATGTGCATTTTTAGTGTCAGAAGTTTTTTCTCAGTTTAGTAACTCCCAATTCCCTATTGTTTTTATGACTTTCGTCACATTCACAACCCCCACACTGGCTTAGAAGCTAGCATTTTTCTCCTCTAACAAGAATAGATAAATAAATAATAAAATACTGTGCAAGTTAAAAGATAGTCAACATGTGCATGAAATATTGAACCATTAATACACTTAATGAAGTTGAGATATTAGGATATGACAATAATATGAGCTCCATTAGCTTTTTCAATACACATTATGCTAATTTTAAACTCAACCAATTGTCTCTAAATGTTTACTACTGAAATTTTAGTATATACACTGATCAGCCATAACATTAAAACCACCTCCTTGTTTCTACACTCACTGTCCATTTTATCAGCTCCACGTACCATATAGGAGCACTTTGAACTTCTACTTCTACTATTACTGACTGTAGTCCATCTATTTCTCTACATACATTTTTAGCCAGCTTTCACCCTGTTCTTCAATGATCAAAACCACCACAGCGAAGATATTATTTAGGTGGTGGATCATTCTCAGCACTGCAGTGACACTGACATGGTGGTGGTGTGTTAGTGTGTGTTGTGCTGGTATGAGTGGATCAGACACAGCAGCGCTGTTTTTAAATACAGTGTCCACTCACTGTCCACTCTATTAGACACTCCTACCTAGTTGGTCTACTTTGTAGATGTAAAGTCAGAGATGATCGCTCATCCATTGCTGCTGTTTGAGTTGGTCATCTTCTAGACCAGGGTTCCCCCAATAGGCGGCCCGCAAAAGTTTAACCGATGGCCCGCTGCCAATACGTCAATACGTCACTGGTTAAAAAAAACCCGTATCTAACTGCTTGCAAGCTCTGTGTGGATACAGCGCATGTAAGTCGTAAAACTACATCTGCACAAGAGAATGTAACGGCAGCGTCTTTGCATGTGTCGTGGAACTTAGCGAAAGGTAAGAAGCCTTGTAGGCAGCAATCAAATTTGCAATCTTTTCTTTTCGACTCTCTGATTTTGCCGGGAAGGTGTCATTACAGCTGCTGTGACGTGCTTTGAAGTGCCATTTTATATTAGCCACCTTGCAGACTGCTACAGTTTGGGAGCATATTAAGCAAGTCGGCTTAGCATTTGTATGACTCGGTAAAATAAAACGAAACTCCTCGGTCCACACAGAACTGAATTGTCTATTTTCATGATCAACTTTTAGTTTTTTAGCATTGGCCATGTTTTACGACTTACATGCACTGTATCCACACAGAGGGTTTGCGAGCAGTTAGATAAGTTTTTTTTTTACCAGTGACGTATTGGCAGCGGGTCAACTTCAGGTCTCTTGTTTCAACCTGCCGCTGTCACTTCTCCCACTGAATGGTGAATAAGATCAGTTAACTGCAGTTAGGTCTACCTAATTACATAATAATAATAATAACAAAAACAACTCACTGGCCCTTGCCTTTGCGATGATAGTTGAATGTGGCCCTTGAGAAAAAATAATTGGGGACCCCTGTTCTAGACCTTCATCAGTGGTCACAGGACGCAGCCCACGGGGCGCTGTTGGCTGGATATATAAATAAATGTTATGACTGATCAGTGTGTATGTATATACAGTGTATCACAAAAGTGTGTACACCCCTCACATTTCTGCAGATATTTAAGTATATATTTTCATGGGACAACACTGACAAAATGACACTTTGACACAATGAAAAGTAGTCTGTGTGCAGCTTATATAACAGTGTAAATTTATTCTTCCCTCAAAATAACTCAATATACAGCCATTAATGTCTAAACCACCGGCAACAAAAGTGAGTACACCCCTAGGAGATTACACCCCTAAATGTCCAAATTGAGCACTGCTTGTCATTTTCCCTCCAAAATGTCATGTGTCTCGTTAGTGTAACTAGGTCTCAGGTGTGCATAGGGAGCAGGTGTGTTCAATTTAGTAGTACAGCTCTCACACTCTCTCATACTGGTCACTGAAAGTTCCAACATGGCACCTCATGGCAAAGAACTCTCTGAGGATCTTAAAAGACGAATTGTTGTGCTACATGAAGATGGCCAAGGCTACACCCTGAAACTGAGCTGCAGCATAGTGGCCAAGATCATCCAGCGTTTTAAAAGAGCAGGGTCCACTCAGAACAGACCTCGCGTTGGTCGTCCAAAGAAGCTGAGTGCACGTGCTCAGCGTCACATCCAACTGCTGTCTTTGAAAGATAGGCGCAGGAGTGCTGTCAGCATTGCTGCAGAGATTGAAAAGGTGGGGGGTCAGCCGGTCAGTGCTCAGACCATACGCCGCACACTACATCAAATTGGTCTGCATGGCTGTCACCCCAGAAGGAAGCCTCTCCTGAAGTCTCTACACAAGAAAGCCCGCAAACAGTTTGCTGAAGACATGTCAACAAAGGACATGAGACCAAGATTAATTTGTTTGGTTCAGATGGTCTCAAGCATGTGTGGTGGCAATCAGGTGAGGAGTACAAAGATAAGTGTGTCATGCCTACAGTCAAGCAAGGTGGTGGGAATGCCATGGTCTGGGGCTGCATGAGTGCAGCAGGTGTTGGGGAGTTACATTTCATTGAGGGACACATGAACTCCAATATGTACTGTGAAATACTGAAGCAGAGCATGATCCCCTCCCTCCGGAAACTGGGTCGCAGGGCAGTGTTCCAGCATGATAATGACCCCAAACACACCTCTAAGACGACCACTGCTTTATTGAAGAGGCTGAGGGTAAAGGTGATGGACTGGCCAAGCATGTCTCCAGACCTAAACCCAATAGAACATCTTTGGGGCATCCTCAAGCGGAAGGTGGAGGAGCGCAAAGTCTCGAATATCCGCCAGCTCCGTGATGTCGTCATGGAGGAGTGGAAAAGCATTCCAGTGGCAACCTGTGAAGCTCTGGTAAACTCCATGCCCAGGAGAGTTAAGGCAGTTCTGGGAAATAATGGTGGCCACACAAAATATTGACACTTCAGGAACTTTCACTAAGGGGTGTACTCACTTTTGTTGCCGGTGGTTTAGACATTAATGGCTGTATATTGAGTTATTTTGAGGGAAGAATAAATTTACACTGTTATATAAGCTGCACACAGACTACTTTTCATTGTGTCAGTGTCATTTTGTCAGTGCTGTCCCATGAAAAGATATACTTAAATATCTGCAGAAATGTGAGGGGTGTACTCACTTTTGTGATACACTGTATATATAGTATTGTGAAAATTAAATAAGGCTCAAAATAATGTTGGTTATTTAATATTTTTCACATAAAGGTCTACAACAAACCCATTCCTGATCCCACAGAATATTCTGCGCATGTCTTTACCTCCAACAGAAGAAAAGAACAAAATTTTCCACTATGTGTTTTTTCTTCTTTTCCTTCATTTTCATTTCTCAGATGTTCTGAACTTATTAAAATCTTCCCGTGCTGCTGGGGTGGCTGTGGATATTGAGTGAATTGTGAATTGAAAATGTCAGTAGAGGATGAGACTGAAGCAGAAAATGAGAAGAGAGATCAGGCAATTAGGGAGAGAAACTTGTTACTTATCCGATCTCAGAAGCTGTGCTCACTCATCTCGCAATATTACCTTTTTTTATTCACTCCAACACTCGTGGGAATCAATAATATTTATAAGTTCTGCTATAGAATCTGCTTTATTGTGATCAGGGTCACGGTGGATCTGGAGCAAATCTGGAAACACTGGGCACAAGGCAGGAACACATTGTGGACAGGGTGCCAATCCTACTGCTGCTAATGCAGGACACGGCATACTCACTCTGTCACCTACTTAATCACACTGGGGGGTCATTTAGAGCAACCAAAAACACACTTAAAGTACATAGTTCTGTCTGTCTGTCTATCTAGTACCTAGAAGACTCTTAGAGTACATATTTCTATCTGTCTGTCTGTCTATCTATTTGTTACCTAGAAAACACTTAAAGTACATATTTCTGTTTGTCTGTCTATCTAGTACCTAAAAGACAATTAGAGTACATATTTTTGTCTGTCTATCTATCTGTCTATCTAGTACCAAGAAGACAATTAGAGTACATATTTCTGTCTGTCTATCTAGTACCTAAAAGACAATTAGAGTACATATTTCTGTACTGGCTGTCTGTCTGTCTATCTTAGGGCTGGGCGATTTTGCAAAAAAAAAAAAATCTCGATTATCTTAATATTATTACCGACTGTCGATTACGATTTCGATTTTTTTGTTCTTGTATAATGCAATTGAAAAAAGACTTACATTTCTTTTCTTTTTTGCATTTTAATTTAAAAGACTGCAGAAGTGAAAAATAGTAACACCACCACCTATAATTATCATTTCAAGAGACTCAAACTTTATAACAATAACGATATAAAAATAATTAAAACAAAATAGAAATCTTAATTAGCTATATCCTTTATAAGAATAGCTCACAAACAACCCTTACTTTAAATATTGTGCAGCAGAACCTCCTTACATTAAGAAAAGTGCAAAACTACAAAAAGTTCTACAGGTTTCTTAAAAGGAACACGAGTCTGTGAAGTGAAGTGAGTCTGTATCAGTATCTAGGCTGGGGGGGGGGGGGGGGGGGCATCAAGTAATCACTCTGCTCAGCTTTGATTTTGTCCTCTTGTGACTCTGGGGGGGTGGATGGAGGTCTTAAGATCTGCTTCTAACAATATAGACTACAATTCCCATGCTCCCACGGACTGTCACGTGACTAGCAGATGTCCCCGGTCAGTCAATCCTGATCGCGCTCATCGGCTCCGGAGTTGTGATTCAGTTCGGCTGTGTTTGATTCAGTGACTCTTATTTGAACTCTGTTTGTGTCTCGTTTTGCTGATCGTGTTTGCGCTCCTTATTTCTGAATCTAACCGTTACCGTGTATAATCCTTGTTGTCTTCCGTTTACTGTTTTAGTTTATCCTCTGGTTTTGCACTCTACCTGATTTTGTAGACTGTTTTTGCCCTTTAATATTAAACTTTCCCTGATTTATATTCCGCGAGCATCTGGTCAGTTTCTGCCTCGTGACATGTTAGTATTTTAATTAAAAGATAAAGTATGTAAACAATCACGATTGTCACATTTCTAACATCGGGTGAAAACGTTCATGCGAATTAACCAAATTCATCGTGAAAATCGCCCAGCCGTAGTCTATCTATCTAGTACCTAGAAGACAATTAGAGTACATATTTCTGTACGGTATGTCTGTATATCTATTTAGTACCTAAAAGATAATTAGAGTACATATTTCTGTACTTTCTGTCTGTCTGTCTATCTATCTAGTACCAAGAAGACAATTAGTCTGTCTGTCTGTGTCTGTCTGTCTGTCCGTCTGTGTATCTATCTATCTATCCATCTTGTACCTAGAAGACATAGTCATGTCTGTCTGTCTGTCTGTCTGTCTGTCTGTCTGTCTGTCTATATATCTATCTTGTACCTAAAAGACACTTAGAGTCTATCTATCTATCTATCTATCTATCTATCTATCTATCTATCTATCTATCTATCTATCTATCTATCTATCTTGTACCTAAAAGATACTTAGAGTACTATCTTGTGCCTAAAAGATACTTAGAGTACATAGTTATGTCTGTCTGTCTGTCTGTCTATCTATCTAGTTAGTTAGTTAGTTAGTTAGTACCGGGAGGAAAATAAAACAGAAAGGATTAACTGAGTAAAACTAAGTAAGGACTGAGGACGCAAAGTGAAACTGCAATTGAGCATGGTGAGCCAGCTACTCAATCCACCAATGTGCCACAAGTCAATCACAGACCAATGCTTCTCCCTGAAGTAGACTGTAGAGAGAAAAGATTAGGAAAGACATACCCCCACAGATACCCTTAACACTGCAATGCTTTCTAGTATTTTCTTACTAGTTTTAGGGAGATCCTCTATTGTCTCTCAAGGCATTACCATCTGTCTCAAGCACAATGACTCACACTTGACACTGAACTGAGAGCATGGCTTTATAGTGGTCAGTTCAGGTGAGGTGCTGCGGTGCATTAGCACTAGTGAGTGCCAGTAGTTTATTCAGAGTGTTTGTGTATCAACCTGCACATTTGTTGTTTTGGTGGAAGCAGAAGTGGCAGGTCGATCCCTTTTATTTGTTTATAGACCAGTGCCTATTTATGAACTCATACTAAACCATTTTTTGTTGTTTAAAGATTATTTTTAATGGTTTAATACATTAAGATACGTTAAGCTTTGTTTTTTAATGATAAGCGTTTTAGACTCTCTCGGAAAAGCTGATTCTTACAATTTCTCAGAACCCCGAGCTATAACACAAGTTTAAATGTGAAACAGTAAGGAAACTCCAGCTAAACACAGATACATGTGGAGCTTTCAGGGTGAATTTGACGGTTATTCCACACAAATGCAGATTCGTCTCATATTCGCACTTTAATGATGTTTTACCGCACTGCTCAAGCCAAGCGCTGAATAAAACGGCGGTCGCACACATGCCGAGTTTAGGGGAAACGTGAAGTTTAAGGGAACAAATTTCTTGATGAAGGGCATTGAGTTTCAAAGTACCAATATTCTTTTTTTTGTCATTACCAAGGGTGCCAATAATTATGGAGCTGATTGCTTGTTGCCAAAGTCCATATTTCATTCTAATTTTAATTTGCTAACTTTAAAAAAAAAAAGCCAAATCACATAGTGTTTATTTTTTAACACTGATTCCTTAATGATTGCAGTTGCTGATTTTTTTTTTATCTGTGACTTGTTTTTTTGACCTCTACTGATTGAGTAACTTAACTGAGACATTTTTATCTCTTTGCTGTTATTTAAAATAAACTATAAATTAACTGTGAGTTCATTTTAAAAGGTCAAACTAAACAGGTTATAATTATAATTATTTACCGGTGGCTGATATCAAGGGGTAGTATTAAAGCAGTAACATTATTTCCTTTGGTCCATTTCAGGGGTTACCGACCCTGCAGAAATGCCTCATTACTTATTTACAGAGAAATGCTTTATAAACATCTGAACCTCTGCAGAGTGAACTTGCCCCATTGGTTATAACTTGATACCTCAGGCGTACTGCACAACAAAACAAAGGACACATGCACTTTATCATTCTGTTTTATATAAATGGTGAAGGTTTGAAAAATAAAAGTAGACCCCTTTGAGATTAAAGAATAAAACTGCCCACAGCAACAACAGAGACTATGCAACCCGCACTGTGATGTATAGTTGTGAATATGATTTTATAAGGAACAGCAAACATTTATTTCATGGGGTTCCTGAGTCCTAAGCATGCACATAAGTTCATCTAAAGACAATACTTACCAAAAGCAGTGTAGAACTCATCCTTAGTAAGGTGCTCATCATCAGAGACATCGTTATATTTTAGCAGGTCGAACAGAGTGCACTCTGATGCTGTATTACTCAAACCCTCCTGCTTGATGACCTAAAGACAACAACAGCGAAGGGATGGTGATTAGTTCAGGAAGCTTGACAATGCAATTGGTTTCACTGCATGAAAGAGGCTCCTGAAAGGTGGTACCCCCTGAAAGGTGGCTCAGTGTGTAGCACTCACAGCAAGAAGGTCCTGGACCGATCCCCAGGTGGGGTGGTCCAGGTCCTTTCTGTGTGGAGTTCTCCCTGTGTCTGCATGGGTTTCCTTCGGGAGTTCCGGCTTCCTCCCACAGTCCAAAGACATGCAAGTGAGGTGAATTGGAGATACAAAATTGTCTATGACTGTGTTTGACATTAAACTTGTGATTTGATAAATCATGTTTAAGGAGTAACTGCTTCTGTCATGAATGTAACCAAAGTGTGTAAAACATGACGTTAAAATCCTAATGAATAAAAAAATAGGTCTGTATGAAGCTCTTTTGATTGTGGACAGTGTCATTCGTGATCTAACTCATGGCAGACCTGTTTTACTGGTTCTTGGATAACATTAGACATTACATATACATTTTTTATCATTCCATCTTTTTTACAAGAATATCCCTGATTGTTTCTTCAAGACAATGCCAAGCAACGTACTGCATGTTTACACCGATCAGCCATAACATTAAAACCACCTCCTTGTTTCTACATTCACTGTCTATTTTATCAGCTCCACGTACCATATAGAAGCACTTTGTAGTTCTACAATTACTGACTGTAGTCCATTTGTTTCTCTGCATGCTTTGTTAGCCCCCTTTAATGCTGCTCTTCAATGGTCAGGACCCCCACAGGACCACTACAGAGCAGGTATTATTTTGGTGATGGATCATTCTCAGCACTGCAGTGACACTGACATGGTGGTGGTGTGTTAGTGTGTGTTGTGCTGGTATGAGAGGATAAGAGACAGCAGCGCTGATGGAGCTTTTAAATACCTCACTGTCACTGCTGGACTGAGAATAGTCCACAAACAAAAAATATTCAGCCAACAGCGCCCCATGGGCAGCGTCCTGTGACCACTGATGAAGGTCTAGAAGATGACCAACTCAAACAGCAGCAATAGATGAGCGATCGTCTCTGACTTTGCATCTAGGTAGGAGCGTCTAATAGAGTGGACAGTGAGTGGACACGGTATTTAAAAACTCCAGCAGCGCTGCTGTGTCTGATCCACTCATACCAGCACAACACACACTAACACACCACCACCGTGTCATTGTCACTGCAGTGCTGAGAATGATCCACCACCCAAATAATACCTGCTCTGTTCTGTGGTGGTTCTATGGGGGTCCTGACCATTGAAGAACAGGGTAAAAGCAGGCTAAAAAGGTAAGCAGAGAAACAGATGCACTACAGTCAGTAATTGTAGGGCTACAAAGTGCTTCTATATGGTGAGTGGAGCTGATAAAATGGACAGTGAGTATAGAAACAAGGAGGTGGTTTTAATGTCATGGCTGACCGGTGTATATATATACATACATACATACATACATACATACATGTGTTGTAGCCATTAATTACATATTACTGATTAATTGCAACATTAAAAATGTTGCTTTAAATACAGGTCAAAAGGTTTTCCAACAGATTGCAGTCTATTTTATTTAATTTTTTGTTTCTATTTTCCCAACTTTAGGGTTAGTTTATACATACCATCTTTGTGGGCACTGTATAATAAATAGCAACTTCACTTGAGTCTGTCAACATAAGACTTTTCACTTATAAAGAGAAAACATCATGTTCAGTGACCTTAAACCACAGCATGCAGGAACTCAACAGTGCAAAGTTGCATTTAAGTGATTGTTTAAAGGGCAGCTTTCTATAGCCACGGCCTCTGAAGAGAGAATCGCCTCACACTGCATCTTCACAAATGATTTTTTAGTTATTTAATTTTAGTAATTTATTTATATGTAGTCAGGAGAGCATAATGCTGCCCTTTTCAAAAGGGGTATGAAAAGGGCACTTCATACTTGCTATGCTACCTCACACACACACTCAAAAACATTGGGACAGAGGCTTGCTTACCTTGGTGTTTTATCAACCGTGTTCTGCAAGTGGAATTTGCACCCCTATATCATGACATACACTATATTGCCAAAAGCATTCACTCACCCATCCAAATAATTGAATTCAGGTGTTCCAATCACTTCCATCACCACAGGTGTATAAAACCAAGCACCTAGACATGCAGACTGCTTCTACAAACATTTGTGAAAGAATGGGTCGCTCTCAGGAGTTTAGTGAATTCCAGCGTGGTACCGTGATGCCACCTGTGCAACAAGTCCAGTTGTGAAATTTCCTCGCTACTAAATATATTCCACAGTCAACTGTCAGTGGTATTGTAACAAAGTGGAAGCGATTGGGAACTACAGCAACTCAGCCCGAGGTGGTAGGCCACGTAAAATGACAGAGCGGGGTCAGCGGATGCTAAGTGTGCAGAGGTCGCCGCAGAGTCAATCGCTACAGACCTCCAAACTTCATGTGGCCTTCAGATTAGCTCAAGACAAGTGTGTAGAGAGCTTCATGGAGTGGGTTTCCATAGCCGAGCAGCTGCATCCAAGTCTTACATCGCCAAGCGCAATGCAAAGTGTCGGATGCAGTGGTGTAAAGCACGCCGCCACTGGACTCTAGAGCAGTGGAGACGTGTTCTCTGGAGTGACGAATCACGCTTCTCTGTCTGGCAATCTGATGGACGAGTTTGGGTTTGGCGGTTGCCAGGAGAACGGTACTTGTCTGACTGCATTGTGCCAAGTGTAAAGTTTGGTGGAGGGGGGATTATGGTGTTGGGGTGTTTTTCAGGAGTTGGGCTCGGCCCCTTAGTTCCAGTGAAAGGAACTCTTAATGCTTCAGCATAATAAGAGATTTTGGACAATTTTATGCAACTCTGTGGGAACAGTTTGAGGATGGCCCCTTCCTGTTCCAACATGACTGGACACCTGTGCACAAAGCAAGGTCCATAAAGACATGGATGAGTGAGTTTGGTGTGGAAGAACTTGACTTGTCTGCACAGAGTCCTGACCTCAACCCGATAGAACACTTTTGGGATGAATTAGAGCGGAGACTGCAAGTCAGACCTTCTCATCCAACATCAGTGTCTGACTGATGTGCTTCTAATAGAATGGTCAAAAATTCCCATAAACGCACTCCTAAACCTTGTGGAAAGTCTTCCCAGAAGAGTTGAAGCTGTTATAGCTGCAAAGGGTGGGCCAACATCATATTAAACCCTATGGATTAAGAATGGGATGTCACTCAAGTTCATATGCGTGTGAAGGCAGACGACTGAATACTCTTGGCAATATAGTGTATCTTGTAAATGCACGTTTTGCTGATAAGTGTGAATGGTCTATTCTGTCTTTGGCAAGAAGACCTTGACAGAAAAAAAACAAGCTAAAATGTGGACTCATCTGACCACAGTACATGTTTCCACTGTCTTTCGGTCTATTTTAGAAGAGTTTGGACCCAGAGAACTTGGTGGTGTTTGTGTATAGAATTAATGTGTCTCTCACTTAGGGTCAACTTAGGCAGAACGTAGGTGGATATGCCATGCAGAATTGGATAAACTGCACAAATCCAGGTGTGCAAAGCTTGTAAAGACCTATTCAAGAAGACTTCCTGCCATAATAGCTGCTATTAAGGCTTCAACAAGGTATTGGATGGATGGATGGGTCACTTTATTAATCCCAAACAGAAAGTCAAGCATTACAGCATCTCAAGGTACGTTATAAAAAAAATGAAGTATGTAAGTATTACTGTACAATACTTGTTTGTTTATTAGGATTTTAACATCATGTTTTACACTTTTGGTTACATTCATGACCGGAACGGTAGTTACTCATTACAGAAGATTAATTCGTTCTCAAGGTTATATCAAACACAGTCATGGACAATTTAGTATTTCCAGTTCACCTCACTTGCATGTCTTTGGACTGTGGCAGGAAACTGGAGCACCCGAAGTAAACCCACACAGACACGGGGAGAACATGCAAACTTCACACAGAAAGGATCTGGACCTCCCCCACCTGGGGACCAAACCCAGGACCTTCTTGCTGTGAGACGACCCACTTAGCCGCCGTGCCACCCGTACAATACTTGTAGGTAATAAATATAATAAATATAAACTAAAGGGTCTAAATGTTTTTGTGAATTACAAAAGTTCAGTTTTAGATTTTAAATATTTGGTCATTACTTGTGGTTTGGTGTTGACTGGTACATGCAAATGGCAATAATTCAAAATCAAATGATGATACATCAGTCTGTCCTTTTCTTTCAAGCATAGATGACTTTTCCATTTTTTATTATTATCATTTATTTATTTTTGTACAAAATAAGAGAGCTTCACTCAGGTTTTCTGGGCTTCGAATGAAAGGTTAGGTTTGATTTGATCAAGGATCCATTTGCTTTTTAAGGTATTGTTTCTTATAACGGAGATTTAGTTTGCATTCTGTGGTTCGGTGGAGGACTGCATTATGTGACAATGGCTTGCCAAAGTACTTCTGAGGCTATATAAATATATTCAGTGTTTATATTTACAAAATGCACTCAAGTAGATTACACACAACAGATTACACATTACAGTTAATTTCTTTGTACTTTTGTTGGTTAAAAAACTGTTGAAGAGCACTAACCAGATATATACTGGAACACAGCTGTATGCAGTGATGAAACAAAAATGGAACTGTTTGGCCAGGAGATGTATGCCCTATCAGCGGTTTGTCTGGCAAAAGAAATGCTGATGACCCACAGTTAGGCATTTTTTTCTGCTTTGTTTTTCTTGATGTTGTGACCAGCCTCATTGATTCGCAGAAATACTCGTTATACCTTATGAGGTGAAACTGAATAATGATATGGGGGTGCTTCTCAGCATCAGGGACAAGGAGACTGGAATTGATTAATAAATGAATGCAACCAAATACAGCAACATTCTTGAAAAAGAAATCAGACAGGGACGACAGTTCACCTTATAACATAACAATGGCATAAAAGTCACAACAACCCTGGAGTGGACTGTAAGGCAATGTTCTTGAGTGACCCAGCAAAAGCCCAGACTTAAACCCCTTTGATCATCTGTGAAGAGACCTGAGACATTTAGATTTTTGGCATTTAGTAGACACTTTCATCCAAAGTGACTTACAATTTACAGTCTAAGCAATTGAGGGTAGGGGGCTTGCTCAAGGGCCCAACAGTGGCAACCTTGCAGTGGTGAGGTTTAAACCAGTGACCTTCTACTTACTAGTTCAGTACCTTAACCACTACGCTACAACTGCCCAACTATTGCCAAGTAGAATTGGATAAACTGCCCAAATCCGGGTGTGCAAAGCTTGTAAAGACCTTGTAAAGACTTGCTGCCATAATAGCTGCTATAAGGGCTTCTACAAAGTATTAACTAAAGGGTCTAAATAATTTTGTGAATACGAGATTTCAGTTTTAGATTTTAAATACTTACTCTTTTTAATTGGTCAATGACAAACAACAAAAAGTGTGCAAGTGGTCTGATAAACTTCTGAATCTACCGTACAATTCCTGTGCTGATGATACTTAAGTCATTCTGTCCTAGGGCTGGGCGATATGGATCAAAAATAATATCTCGATATTTTTTAGCTGATCGGCGATATACGATATATATCTCGATATTTTGTCATCCCATAAGGTAATAACAAAAAGACACTTCTGAGACAAAGCTACATGTTCCAAATTTTTTACAGGCACTTTTATTAATATTCATGCTGGGGAAGCTTCACACAAGAACTATTTTTCCTTAAAAAAAAAGAACTATTCTAAGAAATAATTTGTTGTTTTGTAACATCTCACCTGTTGTGTAATGTGAATTACAAATATGTCGTCTGGCCCTTTAAGAATGTTTCCGGCTGTGTTCTTCTGTTGTTTTGCACTGAGCTTGTGTGACATTAAAAGTAGCGTTCTCGTTAACCCCCCCTGACATGTTTGGACTATATACATTGTCTTACATCAGTCGCCACAACATTAACATTTGCATTATTATTTTTTTTTTTTAGGCATGACTAATCGTTCATGTTACTGTGTAACTATTACAACATTTAATGCATTTTAATCAGCATTCTGCTTAATGCACTTTATTATTATTTAACAGCTTCATTTGTTGTTTAATTGCTGTTTGCTCCTTGTTTACTGCAGAGTAAGTTCATGCAATTTTATTAATTTTTGGTTGTTTATTGCCGACAACAAGAAACAATATAAAAGAAGATAAATAAATGAATGACGTGTCGGACGTCGGGCGATCATCCAGTATAAACTAACACGACCACGTACAACATCCAGTACAGAAATCCCCATAATGTTTGTTTTTTACAGATAGAGCAAATACATGCACATCACATATACAAACACACAAGTCAGAACAACAGGAGACGCATCGTTACGTTATTATTACTTTCTCAACACTTGCATGATTTACACTCTATATATGACGTAAATACGTGCATGTTTATTTCCGTTTTCCAATATTGGTTTTTGAAATGAATAACGACTCGTTTTCTTGTTTTTCAACTTTGGGATTTGAAGTGAAAACGAATGACCAAAGGTACACGGAGCTGGAACCTTTTGTCTGGACTTGTTTTCGGCATTCTCTACAGAATACATTATTCTGCTGCTCATCTGACACTTCTCCACCACTGAATCCGAACCATCTCCAAATAATTGAGCCATTATTATTCTTTTTACTAAGCAGCTCCTCCACCGTCTCCATGCTATCATGGGTTTTACTTACAGAAATGTGTTCTGAGGGCAGAAAGAATTGGCGGTGGGGAGGGGCGAGTTGTGTTCAGTGAGGAAGAGAGGCAGGGCAAGGTGAACATGTGCAAGAGAAAGACGGAACGTAATTGGAACGTAACATCTATATCGATATACGATATTGTCTTATCTTATATCGCGTATGAAAATATATCGATATTTTATAAAATCTCGATATATCGCCCAGCCCTATTCTGTCCTTTTCTTTTATGAATAAATGTATTTTCCAATTATTTTTTTAAGTGTACAAAATAAGAGAGCTTCACCATGGTTGACTCGGCTTTGAATAAAAGGGTAGGTTCAATTTGATCAAGGATTCATCTTTTTATCTTTAGGCAAATTGAAGGTATTGTCTTGCTATTTAACGACATAGATGAGAATAGTCTGAACTATTTTAATGTTTGTTTGAAGAGACAAATCTTTTAATCTAAATATCTTTTTTAATTCATTCTTCTCTCTGTCAAGGGCCAGCCTGTGTAATCGCCATCTGTGTTAAAGTTGTATATATACACCGATTAGGCATAACATTATGACCACATCCTTGTTTCAACATTTAATGTCCATTTCATCAGCTCCACTTATTATATACAAGCACTTTGTAGTTCTACAGTTACTGATTATAGTCCATCTGTTTCTCTACATACTTTTTTCAGCCACTTTCACTCTGTTCTTCAATGGTCAGGACCACCACCGAGCAGGTATTATTTGGGTGGTGGATGATTCTCAGCACTGCAGTGACACTGACATGGTGGTGGTGTGTTAGTGTGTGTTGTGCAGGTATGAGTGGATCAAACACAGGAGCACTGCTGGATTTTTTAAATACCGTGTCCACTCACTGTTGGTCCACCTTGTAGATCGCTCATCTATTGCTGCTTTTTAAGTTGGTCATCTTCTAGACCTTCATCAGTGGTCACAGGACGCTGCCCACGGGGAGCTGTTGGCTGGATATATTTTTGTTTAGTGGACAATTCTCAGTCAAGCAGTGACAGTGAGGTGTTTAAAAACTCCAGCAGCGCTGCTGTGTTTTGTCCACTCATACTAGCACAACACACACACATATATATATACATAGAGAGAGAGAGTTAGAGAGAGAGCTAAATTCATTTTTCACTCTAATATTTAGCTCCTTCAGGTCTGACTAATTTTCTACTGTGTTGTGTCATCTGTATATCAAAGGTTATTGATGTTTCTTCCAGCAGCCTTTAATTCTTGATCATCTTCCTTAATCGTACTTCTCTATGTATATGTTTGGCAGACAGGTTAAACAATAATAATGACAAAATGCAGCCAATTATTATTCTTAAAGTTCTGCCAATCTTGCCCTGTCTCTTGTCACCTTAGGGCTAGACTACTGCAACTCCCTCTTGTCCTTTTTGATGTATGCCATTAGACCTTAGCAACTAATATAACATGCAATTGCATGTCTGGACTAAGCACTGCCACTATACTAGCACTCAAGTTGGTGGAATTAAATTGTTTTCTTTAAACAATGACTAAAGACTTCCCAATATAATAACTAATGATGTGTTCACCAATATAGTATTTATTAAACAATAACTTTATTACTGTCACTCAGCCTGTATTTCAGTTCTGCCAACTTAAGTGGAAAGTCATAAGTAAGAAAACTGTTAGAAGATAAATATGGTTAATTTCTTTGGCACTGCTCACCTGTGAAATCTCACTGCTGTCCACCCGCCCACTACCATCAGCATCAAAGCGTCTGAACATCAGGTCTACCACATGCCTCCTGGATTCCATGTCCCTTTTGTAGCTATCTTGGTCACCAGGTACGAGGTAACGCTGAGCGCAGAGTTCCAACACCTTCATTTTCAGTTTCTTGTAGTCGCCCAGATGACAGTTATCATCTGCAGGGATGAAATGAGAAACAAAGGTAAACAAAACTGTTGTGGAAACATCTAGTTTGCTGATAGTTTGTCCTAGTAAGATTTACAGGTGGCATATTGATCTGAGGTGCCTTTTTAGGTCTTAGAATCTCAGAGCTGTTTTATCTTCATTCTTATTTTTGTGTCAAAATATTATGGTATTGATTAGGGATGTAACGATGCACTAGAAGACGATCGATGCACATGTGCCACGATTCAAATCAGTTATTCATTTAAGATAAATCAATATTCACTTTAAACAGCAGAGGGCACTGGCACTATTCACCTCCCCTGGTTGACGGCAGTTCACAAAGTTGCCAAGTAGGGGATTTTCCAGCCAAACGTATTTATGTGAGGATAATTTCTTCATTTGTATTATTCATTTATTTATATAATGTTGGATTTGTTTTAAAATTTCATTTCATTTTTTTTACACAATAAGCATTATTTGGCATAGTTTGTACCTACCTCAGAAATAAAAGGGCATTCATTATTTAGATAAATAAAAGATAAGCACAAATACAGTATTTTATTTTTTTAAGAGAAATAATACAAGGAAACTTCGTCATAATTTGTCTTCAATTTCATTCGAAAATTTTTTTTATCGTGAACCCAGTATCATGAATCGTATCGCATTGTGGGTAGAGTGTATTGTTACATCCCTAGTATTGATATTTGTCAAGTCAAGTCAAATTTATTTGTATAGCACTTTTAACAAAGAACATTGACTCAAAGCAACTTTACAGAATTCAGGACCGACAGACCAAAAATCCCTGTTGAACAAGCCAAGGGTGACAGTGGCAAGGAAAAACTCCCATAAAATTACAGGAAGAAACCTTAAGCGGAACCAGACTTAGCAGGGACCCCCATCCTCCTTGGATGGCCTGGAGAATAATTTGAATAAATAGGATTTGTATTGATTCAAAAATATTTAATGATAAACAATAAATAAATATTTATTTATTAATTATTATTATTTTACTAGCCATATTTTGGTAAATGTGGGAGTGTCACATATTAAACAAACAAGCTATAAACAAGTTAGAGGTTGTGAAACAGGTAAGTTGTACGTCTATATTTTTCATAAACTGTCAAGTTTCATATCATTGAAATACAAATGATTTCCAGATTCAAAAGGAGGTTAATGTAAACACACAAAATGCTCCAGACAATAATGGCACCAAGGACATGTTTACACAAACATATAGTAAAGCTGTAAGGCAAGGTCAAGATACCATGATTAGTAAAACAAAAGAAAAAAAATCACATGATTTTATAATAAAATAAACTTTATTCAAAAAAATATCTATTTTTGGATATTTTTGTAAATCCATTAAAAGAAAAATACAGTGTTCCTTACATTTACTTTGACTTTTATTGAATTGCAGACAGTTTGAACCCAAGATTTTCATGTTTTATCTGCTCGACTTTATTTCATTTGTTAATAT
The DNA here is from genome assembly GCF_030014385.1 of Trichomycterus rosablanca. Lineage (NCBI taxonomy): Eukaryota > Metazoa > Chordata > Actinopteri > Siluriformes > Trichomycteridae > Trichomycterus > Trichomycterus rosablanca. The sequence goes on from NC_085995.1 coordinate 28,760,319, forward strand.
ACCTCCATTCCTGCATTTCAGGCCTGCAACACATTCCAAAAAAAGTTGAGACGGGGGCATTTAAGGGCTTGTAATGAGGTGAAAAATCTAAATAATGATGTGATTCCAAACAGGTGATGTCAGCAAGTGATTGTAATAATGGTTTGGTACAAAATCAGCATCCAGCAGAGGCTGAGTCTTTGATGAGCAAAGATGATCAGAGGATCTCCAGTTTGTCAACACGTGTGAGAAAATGATTGATTGTTTAAAAACAATGTACCTCAAAGAAAGATTGGAAGGGATTTGCATATTTCTCCCTCTACAGTGCATAATATCAATAAACCATTCAAGGAATCGGGAGGAATTTCAGTGCGTAAAAGCCAAGGGCGCAAGCTTAAGCTTAATGCCTGTGATCTTCGATTCCTCAGATGGCACTGCATCAAGAACCACCACTCAACAAGAAGAATGAGACAAAATAAAAGCTGAAACACTAAATCACTTGGTATCCTCGGTGCCAAAACGTCTTTTAAGTGTGGTGAAAAGGAATGGCAACATTACAAAGTGGTAAATGCTTTACTGTCCCAACTTTTTTGGAATGTAAGACACGTTTTTTTTTTATTATTATTTGCATTTTTCATGCTGTCCCAACTTTTTCTGATTTGGGGTTGTAGAATTGTTTTGGGAAGTGGGTGTGGGGTGTATTTAATAACTAATTACCTAAAAATAAACCATAGTAATTTTTAAGTTTCAGATCAAGTAGTGCCAGCATTGACGCACTTACCTACTTATACTCAGATTTTTTCATAAGCATTTTATGCATTTTTACATATTTTTCCCAAACTAGCTAAATCCAATTACCCACTGCTGCAGACCCCTACCCTGACTGTGGAGTATCATATCTAACACAATTATTATGAGCAAGAGGTACAAATCTAATAAAAGATAAATATAATAAAACATTGTGGCTGCAGTGATTGTAATAAATAGTTCTGGGGTTTAAAATATGTATATGTCAAAAACAATTTATTTAATGTGAATATTTCAGAAATGTTAGCAGCCACGGTAATGGAGCTGATAACATCTTTTCATCTTTCATATATATTGTCATCTTTCAAGTATTTGGACACATGACTACGGGCTTGTTGTAAATCTTATTTAAAAAATGGTATTAAAATAGAGTGAACATTATCTAAAGTATGCCTATGGGAATGTGTACCAATTCAGCAAAAAAAAAAAGGCATATGTATGGCTGGGCACTGATGTTGGTCAAGAAAGCCTAAGCTGATGCTCAAGTTCATTTTAAAGCTGTTTGGTGGGGCTGATGTCAGGGCATTTTGAAGGCCACTGGAGTTCTTTTCAACCAAGCTTTTCTTCATGTCTTTATAGAACTGAATTCATGCACAGAGGTATAGTCATGCGGGAACAGTCAAAGGCCTTCCCTAAACTGTTGCTGCGAAGTTGGAAGCATACATATACAGTAGAGTACTGTGCAAAAGTTAAAGAATAAGTATGCTGGCCGCTCAGGTGGCGCAGCGGTAAAAAGACACGCTGGAACCAGAGCTGGGATCTCAAATACACTGTATCGAATCTCAGCTCTGCGTGCCGGCTAAGGCTGAGCGGCCACATGAACAACGATTGGCCTGTTGTTCAGATATGGGCGGGACTAAGCCGGATGGGGTCTCTCTCTCATGGCTGGTGCAATTACGATTGATGGCGCCTGCACAGAGATGAGAAAAGAGTGCTGTCAGGGTGTGTCTCTCCGTACACAACGCTGAGCTGCACTGCACTCGTCAAAGTGTAAGTGATAAGACGCATACGGCATGCTGCCCACGTGTCGGAGGGGGCGTGGGTTAGCTTCGTTCTCCTCAATCAGAGCAGGGATCGGCATTGGTGGAGAGGAAGCATGACGCAATCGGGCAATTGGACGCGTTAGAAGGGAGAAAAAGGGGAGAAAATGCATAAAGAAAATAATAATAAAAAAAAGAATAAGAATGCTTTCAAAAATGAAAGTGTTAATATTAAACAAAAAAAATATTTAAATCAATTTGTCTTCAAAATAGCATCAATTCTTCTAGGTACACTTCTAAGTCAGGGATTTCGTAGGATTGTAGTCAGGTGTATGATTAACCAATTATACCAATCAGGTGATAATGATCATCATTTTTATACGCAGGTTAAAACACAGTAATTAAGTGATACAGAAACAGCTGTGTAGGAGGCTTCAAACTACAAACAGCCAAACTCAAAGATGAGATTGTGGAAGACAATCCCTAGTTTCATACCACAGGTCATACACCATGGCAAAAATCATAACAGCAACAAGACACAAGACAAAAGGACAAAAAAGCACAAAAAAACGGGCAGCACTGGGGACTGTAGATGCAGTGGTCAGCCAAGAAAACTCAGTGCAGTAGATGAAAGACACATCATGCTTACTTCCCTTCGAAATTGGAAGACGTGCAACAGTGCCATCAGCTCAGAACTGGCAGATACAGTACCAGTGGGACCCAGGTACCCATCTACTGTTTCAAGAAGTCTGGCCAGAAGTGGACTTCATGGAAGAATTGTCGGCAAAAAGGCCATACCTTCGACATGGAAACAAGGCCATGCGACTCAACCATGCATGAAAACGTGGGAAGTGGGGTGCAGAAAAATGGTCGCAGGTGCTCTGGATTGATGAGTCAAGATTTGAAATATTTGGCTGTAACAGAAGGCAGGGCTGACGAGTGGTGCAATAATGAGCGTCTGCACACTGAAAAAAAATGATTCTTTGCCTTAAAAAGCCATACTTATAATAATCAATAGCTGTTTTTAGTATTACTTAATTGAAATGAGTATATACACCGATCAGCCATAACATTAAAACCACCTCCTTGTTTCTACACTCACTGTCCATTTTATCAGCTCCACTTACCATATAGAAGCACTTTGTAGTTCTACAATTACTGACTGTAGTCCATCTGTTTCTCTGCATGCTTTATTAGCCCCCTTTCATGCTGTTCTTCAATGGTCAGGACTCTCTCAGAACCACTACAGAGTAGGTATTATTTGGGTGGTGGACTATTCTCAGTCCAGCAGTGACAGTGATGTGTTTAAAAACTCCATCAGCGCTGCTGTGTCTTATCCACTCATACCAGCACAACACACACTAACACACCACCACCATGTCAGTGTCACTGCAGAGCTGAGAATGATCCACCACCTAAATAATACCTACTCTGTGGTGGTCCTGGGAGAGTCCTGACCATTAAAGAACAGCATGAAAGGGGGCTAACAAAGCGTCATTGTCACTGCTGTGTCATAGTCCACCAACCTAAAATATCAGGCCAACAGCTCCACGTGGGCAGCGTCCTGTGACCACTAATGAAGGTCTAGAAGATGACCAACTCAAACAGCAGCAATAGATGAGCGATCGTCTCTGACTTAACATCTACAAGGTGGACCAACTAGGTAGGAGTGTCTAATAGAGTGGACAGTGAGTGGACACGGTATTTAAAAACTCCAGCAGCACTGCTGTTTCTGATCCACTCATACCAGCACAACACACACTAACACAACACCACCGTGTCAGTGTCACTGCAGTGCTGAGAATCATCCACCACCTAAATAATACCTACTCTGTGGTGGTCCTGACAATTGAAGAACAGGGTGAAAGCAGGCTAAAAAAGTATGTAGAGAAACAGATGAACTACAGTCAGTAATTGTAGAACTACAAAGTGCTTCTATATGAAACAAAGAGGTGGTTTTAATGTTATGGCTGATCGGTGTACAACTCAGAAATGTCATTATTCTCTGAACTCGAATAAATACATTAAATGAAATCATATTTGAGTTGTTTCCACTCCGGTTCAAATTCAAGTTCATCCAACTCTCTCCAGCACGGTAAATCTAGAAGAAGACGACACAGGTCATATCTTTCATGAGCATTTTCGTGCTACCTTCAGCCATTTTACAGCTCCAGAGCCTCTTATCAGGTAAGATAATGCAATATGAATTAAACTAAGTCTCATTTCAGTTAGATTTTTTGCTAATGACTACCATTTCTGATCGAAGCTAATTGTGTTTCTGCTATTTTATCTTTTTGTTGCTGCCAAGTATGCTAACCAAGCATCTTATCTATTTAACTAGCTAGCAAGTTAGCACTAGCTTTAGCTAGCTAATGTTTTTAACCAAAATATGTGATGATATAGTCGTATGTATGGCTTGATAAGACATCTTTTCAATAATTCTTTAATTTTACAGATATGACAAGACCTGCTTAATCTGCCCTGTGAGCTGCTTGGTTAAATGGTTTGATTTGAGCAATTGCAAAATAAAAAAAATATCCGAGTTAGTGTTAGCTAGCAAGCTTCTTTACATTGGTTTGACTATTTAAAAAAAATTTCTCTACCCTTCCCCAGATCTGTACCTCAATACAATCCTGTCTCGGAGATCTGCAGACAATTCCTTGGACTTCTTGGCTTGGTTTGTGCTCTGACATGCACTGTCTACTATGGGACCTTATATAAACAGGTGTGTGCCTTTCCAAATCGTGTCCAATCAACTGATTTTAGCACAGGTGGACTCCAATCAAGTTGTAGAAACATCTGAAGGATGATCAGTGGAAACAGGATGCACCTGAGCTCAATTTTGAGTGTCGTGGCAAATGCTGCAAATACTGATGTACATGCAGAGGTGGAAAGAGTACTAAAATATTGTACTCAAGTAAAAGTACTATTACTTTGATGAATTTTAACTTAAGTACGAGTAAAATTACTAGTCTACAAATCTACTCAAGTAAAACTAACTCATTTAAAATGCACTCAGAGTAAACGTTACTTAGTTACTTTTTTAACAAGAGAGGGTGTATCTCCTGTGTAATGCAAACAGGACAAGTGGATATATCTCACAATAGTTGTTTTTAATTCAAATATAATAGAAAAAAAACATGTTGATACAACATTTAAAACATTTAGGGATGTGTAATGTGTCATTTTAGTACAGACCATCCCATAAAACTTTTTCAAACTGTATAACCACTGAAGTTGGCATTAATTGTGGATTCTAAAGACCAGCCTTCTTTTATCACCAACAAATACCAAACAACAGTCATACTGCAAATCTCATAACTCAAAACAAGTTAAGGTTACAGGTGTTGTGACTTTCACTAAATGACCCAAAGAAAACCTTCAAGATGTAAGACAAAACTTTGCCATTCTTTGACATCAGACTATGTTACTATGAAACATCAAACTCCAAACATGTTCAACTTTTAAAATCACCCTTCCCTACTCTATACCTAGATTACAGCTTCTTTATTTTAGCACCAGTTTATTTTCCATCGCAGAATTCACTGCAAGATTCCTTTGAGTCGGCCTGACATAATATGTAAAGTTGAATGAACCTAATACAGTTAAGTTGGTGAAACAAACGTTATTTAGTTCAATGTTAAATCAACTTAAAAAGGTCAATGCAAAACGTTGCCTTGATTTTTTTTTAAGTAAATGGTGGAGGTTCTTTGCAAGTTTGGGGCTGCAGGGCCGCTCAGGTGGCGCAGCGGTAAAGTACGCCAGCTCACCAGAGTTGGGGTTTCGAATACATCGTTTCGAATCTCAGCTCTGCCTTTCCGACTAGGCTGGGCGGCTGTATGAACAACGATTGGCTGTTGTTCAGGGATAAAGGGTAAGAAAGTCGGATCATAGGTCCTCATAACTGGTGCGACTGGCTGACTGATGGCGCCTGCACAGGGCTGAGAAATAATGCTGATGGTGGTGTGGCCCTCCATACACAGTGCCCATCAAGTATATGAACTCGACTCATGCAGGTGAAAAATGCAGTCTGTACTGACTGTGCGTACTGGAGGGGGCGGAAGTCAGTTGAGAGGCGTCCTCAGTCAGCGGTAAGGGGTCGAATCAGTATAGAGGACGCATTCAGGGTAATTGGACACGACTAGACTGGGGGGGAAAAATTGGGGGAAAAAGAGGGGAAAAAATATAAATTAAAAAAAGTTTGGGGCTGCATTTCAGCAAATAGAGTTGAGGATTTGGTCAGGAGTAATAGTGTCCTTAATGCTGAAAAATACAGGCAGATACATATCCATCATGAAGTATCATCAGGGAGTATTTTATTAAAATGCAGTAAAAACAATAATCTGGATTTTGTAAATATAATAACATTTTGAATTTGATGCCTGCCACCCACTCCAAAAAGGTTGTGACAGAGGCGTGTTTATCCCAGTGTTTCATCCCTTTTCCTATTAATGAGACTTTTAATGGTTTAGGACCTGAAAAAACGAGTTGTTGCAGTTTTGCAAGTGGAATTTTTCTCCTTTTTGCTTGATATGAGACTTCAGCTGCTCAACAGTTTAGGATCAATGTTGTCTAATACTCCTCTTCATGCTGCACTGTGATGACGACCTTGATCACACCGTAATCCAATCTACATTTTCCTTTTATGCACAAGCACGTTATAATAAAGCAATAAGCCACGAGAGACCGTGCGTTACTGCGATTCTATCACGGGGAAGGTTATTTTAAAACGTCTTTCCCCGTGATAAAATCATAGCAGTAACGCACGGTCTCGAGTGGCTTATTGCTTTTATAAAACGGCAGTCAACATAAAATATAATAAAATACAACAATGTTCAATTTATAAATGTTTTTATTTACAAAAAGCATTCTTCTGCGACCCCAGGTAGTTCGTTAACAGTGTTGCTAGGCAACATGAGGGCGAACATAACATTCGCTTTTTCTTTTCAGTGGCGTATAGGCTCTATGCACGACTGTCTTCCGGGTTCTCGTATACTGGCAGATCAACTTCCGGTATTCATTTGCCGGTCGTCAACAAGCAGATAACGTTAGGCATGGCTCTCTTTTACACTTGTTGTCTTCAAGATTAACCTCGTCTGACAGTGAACGATTTAGACCGACCGACGCATGGTTTGTACTGCTTCTTCTAACAAGCGGGAAAAAGGATTTTAAATGTACAACTCCAGCGACATTGACAAATATGAAGGTAAGTACGTTAGCAAACATTTCCTTAGAACCATGCAAGTAGGGTAGTTGTAAACTGGTTAGTGGTTGTTTTGCTAGACTAGACAAACACTACATCTAGCTTGACAGACCAGTATTAAGATTCATGTTTTAGTTAGCTTTGAAGCATACCATTACAATTTCATTTTTATGCATATTCTGCTTGCACAGTGCCAGGTTAGGCAAGCTTTAAGATAGTGTCAAATCCCATGTATTAATGATGTTCAAACAACAATAAATATATATATGTATGTGTGTTCAATTCCCAGGTGGAGTGGTCCGGGTTCTTTCTGTGTGAGGTTTGCATGTTCTCCCTGTATCTGCGTGGGTTTCCTCCGGCAGCTCCTGTTTCCTCCCACAGTCCATAGACGTGCAAGTGAGGTGAATTGGAGATACAAAATTGTTTGATATTAAAACTTGAACTGATGAATTTTGTGTAATGAGTAACTACCATTTCTGTCATGAATGTAACCAAAGTGTAAAACATGATGTTAAAATCCTAATACAACATAAAACAAACTAAACATATCTGACTGGATATATTAGCAATTTACCCTCAATCTTTTGATTAAGTGTAAAAAGTTTTGTTCACCAATATATGAATGAGTTATCTTTTATTCATTATCAAATGTTATATGTCAGACCATAATAAATTTCCTGTCAATTGATTAATTTGATGTTACAGTATTAACATGTCTTTCTCCAAAAACATATTTGTTGTAAATGCGAGGAGGAACTTTGATTTTTTTATTCTTATGTTTATTACAGCAGGTTATCAAGAATTAAAGTCATTACAGAATTTATCAGTGTCAAGCTGGCAGCAATGGGGTATCAAATATACAGTGCCTTGCAAAAGTATTCAGCCCCCTTGAACTTTTCAACCTTTTGCCACATTTCAGGCTTCAAACATAACGATATGAAATTTTAATTTTTTGTGAAGAATCAACAACAAGTGGGACACAATCGTGAAGTGGAACGAAATTTATTGGATATTTTAAACTTTTTTTAGAAATAAAAAACTAAAAAGTGGGGCGTGCAATATTATTCAGCCCCTTTACTTTCAGTGCAGCAAACTCACTCCAGAAGTTCAGTGAGGATCTCTGAATGATCCAATGTTGACCTAAATGACTGATGGTGATAAATAGAATCCACCTGTGTGTAATCAAGTCTCCGTATAAATGCACCTGCTCTGTGATAGTCTCCGAGTTCTGTTTAAAGCGCAGAGAGCATCATGAAGACCAAGGAACACACCAGGCAGGTCCGAGATACTGTTGTGGAGAAGTTTAAAGCCGGATTTGGATACAAAAAGATTTCCCAAGCTTTAAACATCTCAAGGAGCACTGTGCAAGCGATCATATTGAAATGGAAGGAGTATCAGACCACTGCAAATCTACCAAGACCCGGCCGTCCCCCTAAACTTTCAGCTCAAACAAGGAGAAGACTGATCAGGGATGCAGCCAAGAGGCCCATGATCACTCTGAATGAACTGCAGAGATCTACAGCTGAGGTGGGAGACTCTGTCCATAGGACACAATCAGTCGTACACTGCACAAATCTGGCCTTTATGGAAGAGTGGCAAGAAGAAAGCCATTTCTCAAAGATATCTATAAAAAGTCACCTGGGAGACACACCAAACATGTGGAAGAAGGTGCTCTGGTCAGATGAAACCAAAATCGAACTTTTTGGCCACAATGCAAAACGTTATGTTTGGCGTAAAAGCAACACAGCTCATCACCCTGAACACACCATCCCCACTGTCAAACATGGTGGTGGCAGCATCATGGTTTGGGCCTGCTTTTCTTCAGCAGGGACAGGGAAGATGGTTAAAATTGATGGGAAGATGGATGGAGCCAAATACAGGACCATTCTGGAAGAAAACCTGTTGCAGTCTGCAAAAGACCTGAGACTGGGACGGAGATTTATCTTCCAACAAGACAATGAACCAAAACATAAAGCAAAATCTACAATGGAATGGTTCACAAATAAACGTATCCAGGTGTTAGAATGGCCAAGTCAAAGTCCAGACCTGAATCCCATCGAGAATCTGTGGAAAGAGCTGAAAACTGCTGTTCACAAACGCTCTCCATCCAACCTCACTGAGCTCGAGCTGTTTTGCAAGGAAGAATGGGCAAAAATTTCTGTCTCTCGATGTGCAAAACTGATAGAGACATACCCCAAGCGACTTGCAGCTGTAATCGCAGCAAAAGGTGGCGCTACAAAGTATTAACGCAAGGGGGCTGAATAATATTGCACGCCCCACTTTTCAGTTTTTTATTTCTAAAAAAAGTTTAAAATATCCAATAAATTTCGTTCCACTTCACGATTGTGTCCCACTTGTTGTTGATTCTTCACAAAAAATTACAATTTCATATCGTTATGTTTGAAGCCTGAAATGTGGCAAAAGGTTGAAAAGTTCAAGGGGGCTGAATACTTTTGCAAGGCACTGTATATGCTGTTCAGTTCAAAACCTTGTATCATGTTACAAAAGAGAAAAAAAAAACGTCCATTTGAAGTTAAATGTAAAAAGATTTTATTTCAAGTCTTTTTAACGCCATTCAAGTGGTCTATTCATTGTGAAATGAATGTTAAACAACTGCCAGATTCACAAAACGTAAGAAACAGCAAAAACTGTTTTACACACTCAATATAGAAGCACTTTGTAGTTCTACAATTACTGACTGTAGTCCATCTGTTTCTCTACATGCTTTGTTAGCCCCCTTTCATGCTGTTCTTCAATGACTCTCCCAGGACCCCCACAGAGTAGGTATTATTTAGGTGGTGGATGATTCTCAGCACTGCAGTGACACGGACATGGTGCTGGTGTGTTAGTGTGTGTTGTGCTGGTATGAGTGGATCAGACACAGCAGCGCTGCTGCAGTTTTTAAACACCTCACTGTCACTGCTGGACTGAGAATCGTCCACCAACCAATAACATCCAGCCAACAGTGCCTCATGGGCAGCGTCCTGTGACCACTGATGGTCTAGAAGATGACCAATTGAAACAGCAGCAATAGATGAGTGATCGTCTCTGACTTTATGCCTACAAGGTGGACCAACAAGGTAGGAGTGTTTAATAGAGTGGACAGTGAGTGGACACGGTGTTTAAAAACTCCAGCAGCACTGCTGTGTCTGATCCACTCATACCAGCACAACACACACTAACACACCACCAGCATGTCATTGTCACTGCAGTGCTGAGAATCATCCACCACCTAAATAATACCTGCTCTGTGGGGGTCCTGGTCATCAAGAACAGAAAGGAGGCTAACAGTATAGAAAGAAACAAATTAACTACAGTTTGTAATTGTAGAACTAATAAAATAATCAAAGAGTGTAGACATAAGAGGTATGTTTACATAATGAAGAGGCTTTTGTTGGCTTTTTATGCTTTTGTTTAAAAACAGAGTATAAACTATAATATATATATTTACAATATTTAAATGTGCACGTTCTTTAAAAAATTACAGTCAAAAACGAATGTTTAGCTCCATCCCTTGACAAGTGGTCCAATCTCACGATACAGTAAACAGCTGATTTATGCTCTGATAGCGATCACTGTGTCAAACAACTTATTCTTTTTAACCCGTCGGATGCAGCGTTCAACATGAACCCTGAGAATGTACCGATCCACCCCGATCTTGTTTTTGAAAACACAAAACCTTCTTACTAATTTTAGAACTCAAACTCGTATATTCGCCGCTATACGACACGTTGTGATTAGAAATTTGCCGGTGTTTATAACAAACCGGAAGCTAGACTGCCCGACTAACGCTAAACGGAAACGCGTCACAGAGCTTGCGTGCATAGAGCCTATTAATATGGAATGATGTGAGGTGGTCATAGGTGTGCGTTTATCGGGGATTTTACAACGGCTTCGAACGCGGCTCAGCCAATCAGATTTTAGGACCGGAACTATCCGTTTTATAAACGCGAATAAAGCCCACCAGAAAATGATGCGCACATCCGAGAGAAAATGCGGTATAAAGAACATTCGCAAGCAGTAAAACGAAAATGCGTGCGTGTTAACGTATTGGGAAATGACCTGTGGACATCAGTGAAACAAGGTGCTCCTACCTGGACGTCCCGGCAAAAACCGAGCGCAATGCAAAATTCTGTCCTATAAGAAAGAGGAAGAGCTCACTCATACGGAGGAGGAGGGGAGCCGCACAAACAGCCGGTATGAACACTTAAAAGGAAAAGAACGAAACAACGCACTGAAATACCGATACCATTTTGTATGTGAAATAATGATGTCGATGTGATATCACTGTAAATTAATTGTGTATGTAGTAATGATATATACAGAAACTGTAAAAAGGACTACCCTCGAGGAACTAATGGTTTAACCCAGAAGGAGCTGGCGCGAACCAAACCGCATTTAAGCAGCTCATTCTGAGTGAGAGTAATAATAGTACATGTACTAATAGTCAAGTGGTTGTATTATGGGAAGAATCCCAGTAGTCCTGGTGGAATGATTTAAGGCAGGGTAATGTCACTAATTACCTGGTGTGATAAAATCCAGCTTGTAAATATTGTATAGTTTTGTTTGTACACTGATCAACCATAACATTGAAACCACCTCCTTGTTTCTACACACACTGTCCATTTTACCAGCTCCACTTACCATATAGGAGCACTTTGTAGTTATACATATACTGACTGTAGTCCATCTGTTTCTCTGCATGCTTTGTTAGCCCCCTTTCATGCTGTTCTTCAATGGTCAAGACCCCCACATGACCACTACAGAGCAGGTATTATTTGGGTGGTGGATCATTCTCAGCACTGCAGTCACAATGACATGGTGGTGGTGTGTTAGTGTGTGTTGTGCTGGTATGAGTGGATAAGACACAGCAGCGCTGATGGCGGTTTTAAACACCTCACTGTCGCTGCTAAACTGAGAATAGTCCACCAACCAAAAATATATCAGGCCAACAGCACCCAATGGGCAGTGTCCTGTGACCACTGATGAAGGTCTAGAAGATGACCAACTTAAACAGCAGCAATAGATGAGCGATCGTCTCTGACTTTACATCTTCAAGGTGATTTCTAATATCTAATTTCCTTCGGGATCAATGAAGTATCTATCTACCTACCTACCTACCTACCTACCTACCTACCTACCTACCTACCTACCTACATACCTACCTACCTACCTACCTACCTACCTACCTACCTATCTATCTATCTATCTATCTGGACCAACTAGGCAGGAGTGTCTAATAGAGTGGACAGTGAGTAGACACGGTATTTAAAAACTCCAGGAGTGCTGCTGTGTCTGATCCACTCATACCAGCACAACACACACTAACACACACTAACACACCACCACCATGTCATTGTAACTGCAGTGCTGAGAATGATCCACCACCATAATAATACCTGCTCAGTAGATGGTGAAAGACTATTTGGTACAAAGATGTAAGCCATGACCCATCATTGCTTGTAAACAATGAGCCTTTGGTGGGTCCTTATGCAACACTGTAACTTAAATATTTTATAAACTTACCCCCTACTGTGTTAGATCAAACAGCCATATTGAGATCATGGTAATACTGCTAATAAAGAGAATGTTTTTTCATGTAACAGAGAAACAGCTAGCAAAAACAGCATCATGGGTATTCTAGCAGTTATGTGTCAAAGGCAGCAACAATAAAGGTGTTAAACACTTAAAAAGAATCACACTGTTTGAAAAACTGATTGAAAGCAGTTGTCAAGTGGTGCTTTACAGTGACTGCAACAAGTCCATCTTTGCCTCGAGTGGGAGTTTGAAAAGTCAATTCATGAGGTGAAAGAAAGACAGCAGGAGTGAAAGACTGGGGTCAAAGGAAAAGGTTGTTTTTTCCCCCGATTTTGTAAGTACTTTTATTGTAGTTCATCTGCACGACTGCTTTATCTGCTCTGCTGCAACTCTGTGTTTAATGTGCATGATGATGTGTCAGACTAAATAAAACCAATAATTCCTATATACATCACAGTTTCTATATTATAAAGTCACCTTTACACATATACGTTTGCTATTTCAGCCATTGGATTGGTCATTTCAATAGACAAAAATGGCTGTAAAATGGATAATAATAATAATAAAAATAATAATATAATAAAATTTATAATTTTTTAATATACTGTTTATGCATTTTCTCTCCTTTTTGTCCCGACTTTAGTGTATCCAATTACCCAATTGCATTATGCTTCCTCTCTATTAATGTTGATCACCCTGGTTGAAAAGAGCAAGACTGACACACGCCCCCTCCGACACGTGTGCAGTAGCCGACTGCATCTTTTCACCTGCATGAGGCGAGTTCATATGTGGATCAGCTTTGTGTACAGAGAGCCACACCCTGATCAACGCATTATCCCCGTCTCTGTGCAGATGCCATCAATCAGCCAGCAGTCCCTATCTGGCACCCAACCTGTATGAACAACAGTCAAACGTTGTTCATGTAGGCGCCCAGCCTGTCGGATAGCAGAGCTGAGATTCACACCCTGATAGCGCATTATCCCCCGTCTCTGTGCAGATGCCATCAATCAGCCAGCAGAGGTCATAACTGCATCGGGTTATGAGGAGTCCCTATCCGGCTCCCAACTTGTATGAACAACAGCCAATCGTTGTTTATAGAGGCACACAGCCTGCCGGAAAGCAGAGCTAAGATTCTAAACGATGAGTTGGAAAAGTCAGCTATGGTGTGCTAGAGTGTTTTACCGCTGCACTACCTGAGCACCCGCATGATAATTGATTTCAACGTGGACCCTTTCTGCTCATCACATCATGTCTGTCCTTCTAGGTTTACTTTATTGAACCCACATAATATTTATTTTACCCACACAACACTGGGGTATCTGTGGCCCCAAAGATCATAACAGAAAAGTCAGTGTCAACAGAACACAAAGTTTAACAGTACATGCAATGCTCTGAAGTGCATAGTGGGTAAAAGAAGGAAGTCGGAGACGGTAAGGCTTGATGCTTTGAAACCTTATGTCTTCATAAGAATTCATTCTCTGGAACTTTTAGTTTGGGTTGTCATGCAGCTTTACACCTTAGGATCATAAGATTTTGAGGTGTGTCCGTGGTAATTTGTGTCCATTTGGTTAAAAGAATATTTAATAAATATGATGTTGAACAAGAAGGCATTGCTTGCAATCTGTACAGGTCACAATAAATTGACCTTATTTTATACACATCTTAGTAATGAGTGTGTGAAACACCTGCACTCAGTAATTCCAAAGGATGACCACATACTTTTTACCATATATTATAACTTCTCACCATAAAGCATTGTGGAGTCTTTCTCCTGCATTTCACTCAGTATGCATGGGAGTGTGTTGATCGGGTTAGGACTGACATGGTGTCTGACGACAACCCCGGTTCACCCCGGACTGTGTTCCTGCATAATTGAAGGTATGTGACAGCATTGTCCTCAGCAGCTGTGTGCAGTGGTCCAGGGTGACCTGCCAGACGCTGATGGGCTCTGGCTGCTCCACCATCCTGTTGGGAATTCTTTTAGTCTCGTTTTTTACCGCGGTGTGATGACCTAGCTGTACTGTAATTCAAGGCACATAGTCAGTTGAAAAGCCAGTGTTTCTTCAATTTAGCAAACTAAATACATAGATTTGGTTAATAAAATGTACTGTTATTATTTATTCATTGTTTTTCACCAATCATTCTGTTCTGGCCAGGGCCTTGGTGGGTCCAAAGCTACTCTGTAATCTACATTGTAATCTATTAAAATTAAGCAATTACTATTAAAACATGAGGCTATATAACAGCAGGTTACAACACATGGTGTCTGACATGCCTGCCAAAAATGAGACAAGAAAATACCAAGCACATTCTAGATTTGCTTCCACTGTTGCCAAAACACCCATAATATAGCATATGTACATACACTGATCAGCCATAACATTAAAACCACCTCCTTGTTTCTACACTTAGTGTCCATTTTATCAGCTCCACTTACCATATAGAAGCACTTTGTAGTTCTACAGTTACTGACTGTAGTCCATCTATTTCTCTACATACTTTTTAGCCTGCTTTCACCCTGTTCTTCAATGGTCAGGACCACCACAGAGCAGGTATTATTTAGGTGGTGGATCATTCTCAGCACTGCAGTGATACTGACATGGTGGTGGTGTGTTAGTGTGTGTTGTGCTGGTATGAGTGGATCAGACATTTTTAGATACCATGTCCACTCTATTAGACACTCCTACCTAGTTGGTCCACCTTGTAGATGTAAAGTCAGAGATGATCACTCATCTATTGCTGCTGTTTGATTTGGTCATCTTCTAGACTTCATCAGTGGTCACAGGAGGCTGCCCACAGGGCGCTGTTGGCTAGATTTTTTTGGTTGGTGGACTATTCTCAGTCCAGCAGGGACAGTTAGGTGTTTAAAAACTCCATCAGCATTGCTGTGTCTTATCCACTCATACCAGCACACACTAACACACCACCACCATGTCAGTGTCACTGCAGTGCTGAGAATGATCCACCACCTAAATAATACATACTCTGTAGTGGTCCTGAGAGAGTCCTGACCATTGAAGAACAGCATGAAATGGGGCTAACAAAGCATGCAGAGAAACAGATGGACTACAGTCAGTAATTGTAGAACTACAAAGTGCTTCTATATGGTAAGTGGAGCTGATAAAATGGACAGTGAGTGTAGAAACAAGAAGGTGGTTTTAATGTTATGGCTGATCGGTGTATATACTGATAAAGATCCATCTACTTAGAAGCCTTAAGCAATCTGGGTTCTTTTTAAGTAGCCTACTGAATATTGTATTATTATTGTATTGTATTGTATTATTATTATTGTTATCAATTATTATTGTATTAAACACTACATCCGGTTGTATTTTTATAAGACAAGTTTAAAGAAAATGACTAAACAGCTGTGGGAAACCATAATAAATCAAAATCCATCTACTTTACAGCTTTGTGAACACAAAGCTTTCGAACTGCTGCATCTATGTGAAAACAGCATTCTGCTACACTCTAAAAAATAAAACATTGGGTCAACAAAAAAAAGTAAGGCAACCTTTTGCATTAGTCTTTTTGAGTTATGCCAACTTCTCCTAGAATTACGTTGACCCAACACAATATTTTAAATTACACAAACTTAATAACTGTCAACATGAACAGATATTTTTAAGTTAGTGTTAATTAAAAATGATTTTTACTGAATTATGAAAACCTAAAATATTGTGTTGGATCAACGTAATTCTACAAGCAGTTGGCATAACTCAAAAAGACTAATGCAAAATGTTGCCTTGATTTTTTTTGTTGACCCAATGTTATATTTAATATTCATTTAACTTAAAAGTTTTAATACTAAATATAACATTGGGTCAACAGAAAAAATCAAGGCAACATTTTGCATTAGTCTTTTTGAGTTATGCCAACTGCTCGTAGAATTACGTTGATCCAACATCCTGTAGCCTAATATCTCTAAACATTCATTTGAATGTTTGATAGCATTGCACTGAATTTGCTGAATGTAAAACAATTTTAACAATGATACAAGAACAAGGAAACATGAATTATTACCAAAAAATAATTTATTACAAAACACTTTTACCAAATCCCATTAGTGGACAACAATAAAAACTATGAAAAAACAAATTCCACATATCAGTCTGTAAAATCAGTATTTTAAAAATTATATGAATTAAACAAATGAGTAATGTTTATTGTTTAGTTTATTTTTACCTAGAACGCAAACACGTAATAATTAGCTAGCCAACCTTAGCATAGTTGTTGGCTACTTTTGCTACACAAACATTGTAAAAAGTTTTTAATAGCTCACCAGGGAAATTTTATGTCACTGGAAATATTTTAATCCATGAAAAAGTCAAGTTTTACTCAGTATATATCACCAAATCGTGTGTTGGTCCATGCCACTCTGAAGAAAAGCTAGCTAGCTAATTTGCATAGCACTCAAACTCTCTCTTTCCCGCTCTCTCGCTCTTGTAGTTTGTGCCTGCCGACCTTCAACTGCAAAGCGGGCAAATTATTCAAATCACAAAAGTGAAATCTGTAGATATATAGGTTTAAAAATGTTTGTAACAGTTAGAATGCTCACCTTGCTTGTGAAAGACTCACTCCACAGTGAAGAAAGGGCACCTTGAAAACACAGACCGTTTCTGTTCGTGTGGGCGGGGCGAATTCAAACTAATGAGAAAATTAAGTCGTACAGTGTATGTATTTTAAGTTGCTAGAAGCTAAATTTTGTTCTTTATTGTTCAACCCAATATCTTAAGTTCAGGTGATTCATTATAGTGTGTTGAAACAACACTTATAATTTGTGCGTTATCAGAACTCAATAAAATAACAACTGCAAGTAAAAAATTGTGTAATATAATGTAACTTGATTTTTTGGCATACAGCAGTGCATATATTTAAGTACTGGTTAAAGGCCATCTGAATTACTTTTTAGAGTGTACTTTGGTACCTTGGAACACGGGATTACCTTGGAATAAATTCTTCCATCAGCTCGTATTAATGCCTACAAGATACTGCACTGCAGAGGGAAAAGAACATGGTATTCAACCAGGCAAAAAAGCAGCTGTCAAGTTTATTTATATTAAAGATAGCCAATGATGGTAGTTGCCTGGAGACAACCTGCCAAGATTACAGAGAGGCAGTATGGGTGGGTAGTAGTGCAGCAATTTGGGGTTAAACGTTTTATTCAGGTCAGTGGCTTCAGCAGTCAGATGAATAGGGATGATATTATAACTGGCAGTCAGCCAAAGCTGCGTCAACCTGAGCATCCCTAGCACCCTGGAAGTCAACAATCCTTTAGTTCTAGACCAAAGGCAGCATTCAAAGAAATGTGTAGCTTTCTTTGTTTCCTTTTTCCCTTTATTCACCTGCTTTCTGCATTTTTCATGAAGCCCCATTTGAAATCCAGCCATGTTTTATTTATGGAGTATTTGGAGATTTGGCATACAAAGCCTCACACCTCCAAGATGGCTGGCAAGTCTACTGTGTAAAGTCCCACTGGGGACCTTCACACACTGCGTGTTCAATAAAAGACTCATCCGCTGTGGGATATAATCTCCAACAGTGTCTCTTTGCTTTTGCTTGGCATTTATTTAGGTTCTGATGTGCCGTGCTGCAGTTGGCATTTACCGTTACAATGTATCACTTTAATAAAACAGTTATATCAATTTATTCTACAGTACTTCATTCTTTCTGTTGGCATAGTGGAAACGACACTCAGTCTCAATTGCTATGTGTGAACTACCCAACAACTCGATCCAAGATTTCTAGCATGTCAGATATCTAGATCTGAGTTGCTCGACTGGCAGTGAGTGCTATGTCAAACAGCCAATGAGAACGCAAGATACGGGGTGAGGGGAAACGCAGGGGAGGTGTTATAAAAAGGTGGGACAGGGGCATAGTATAATTTATATCAGAATACATAGGCACACACAAGTTTTATAGTATTTCTGACCTGATCGTTCTCTACAAAACATAACAATGTCGCATTGCAAAAATATTTATTAACCTCCAACTTACTATAGAACAATCCATACTGTTCGTGTTGCCAAATCCACTCAGATTCATTTATTTTTTCTTCTTGATTTAATGCTGCACATCAGGGCATTAACAACTTTGATCGCTCGCTACTTGTTGACGTGCATTTTAGGACGTGGTATCATTAAACCCCTCGTCACATCTCGCGTTTGTTTTCGTGACAAAACGTAGTTTGGGAGACCAGAGAAGTTTGCCTGAGATTCCAGTTGGTGATCGATCGTGTAGTGTGAAACCCCCTATCGCCGATCGGTCGTGTAGTGTGAAATACACACCGACTTGAGAGACTCCCGATTACAAAAGATCCAGTTGTGTAGTGTGAACTGTACAGCAACCTGACACCTTGGAAAGTTGTGTACTGTGAACTTGGCATGAGGCCAAACCCATCTGGCTTTATTTATCACAGTAGCACAACAATTCCATCAAAGGGCTTGAAAGTCACGCAGTCTTGACCTACATGAATTAGGATTTCTGTGGAGTCCCTTTTAATCTTTATTCATTCAAATCTTTAAATAATAAAATTTCCAGGTAAACGATTTCCAAACAGGGAGCTTTGGTCAGTGGTACCTTCACCACACCCATGCCATGGGGACTGATGCACCCCATACCATGATAGATGTTGGCCTTTGCACCTTTTGACGCTAATAGTCTGGATGGTCACTTTTGAACTCAAAAGAAGCTGAAACACGGAGTCATCTGACCACAGCACACATCTCCACTGTCTTTTGGTCCATCTGAGATGAGTTTGGGTCCAAACAACTTGACAACATTTCTCAATACAATTGATTTTTGTGTCACTGTCTTTGTGTAGTAAAGTTTCAGGTTGCATTTCTTGATGCAGCTGTGGGCCAAGCCCATGTGGCCTTATTAATTTATTTATTTTTACAACAGCACAAAAAAATTGTTATTAGATCAATCAATCTAATAATCAATCTAATAATCAATCTAAGGGCTTGGAAGTCATGCATTTTCAACAGGTTTCTGGATTGCGGTTTCTGTGGAGTCCCTTTTTAATCTTTTTAAGAATTTAGGGCAGTTGTAGCCTAGTGGTTAAAGCGCTGGACTAGTAATCAAAAGGTTGCTGGTTTAAGCCCCACTGCTGCCAGGTTGCCACTGTTATTTACAGTCCATTGTGAAAACCTTAAATACTTGCAGTATTGTGCATAGAAATGTTCTTTATGAAATGAATTTCTTGATGATTTTTTTAGTGTGCTGCAGGCAGACAATTCAAAATATCTTTATATTTATAAAATACAATTAAGTTGGTCCAGCAAAACATTAAAAACAAATCTTTGTACTGTTATCAGTTAAATAAAGGTTAACAAATCACATACTCTCATTTTTATGGCATTTTACTAAATGTCCCAGCTTTCCTGAAAATGGGGTTTGTACCTTCTGTTCCGCGTGTGATTAGATTTCCTGTGTTCTTCTATAATAGGCTGGTTTTCTTTTTCTTTCTGTTTCATTATTTGCAATTATGTGCTTTCTTGCCCAAAAGCTACTCAACGGTAAAATGGAATGAGACTGTTCATCCTACACAAGAGGTGATAGTAACAATAAACTTGCTTTTAAGCTAAATTGTCTCACTTTCTAATTTAATGATCCGCATCCTTAATGGAAACAAAACTCTGCAAATCAACACTCGGTACCTAAATCATGGCATGGAGTGGTACTGCAGTGTAACATGCACGCTGTAAAAAAATGCTTAAAATCTATGTGAAATTACATTTGTCTAATTGAATGTTATGTACATTATTTGTTCTTAAAAGCAAAAATTCTTTTCTGATTGTTTTCTGATGTTTAATTGCAGTTTAACTACTGTGTATCTCACTACAACCATACAGCCTGTTTAGCCAAAAGTATCTGGACACTCCTCCCAATTTTTGAGTTGGCGTTTGCTAACAAGAAATTAACTGTACAACAGCCTAGCAGTTAAGGTACAGGACTAGTAATTGAAAGGTCGCTGGTCCAAGCCCCACCACTGCCAGGTTGCCACTGTTTGGTCCTTGAGCAAGGCCCTTACCCTTCAATTGCTTAGACAATTTACAGTCCCAGTACTGTAAGTCGTATTGGATAAAAGTGTCTGCTAAATGCCAAAAATGAAAAATGTAAATGTAATGTAATGTAAACAAGAGTTTGGAGGTTCATAAATATATGGTTTGACCAGTTTAGTGTCAAGAAATACCAGTTTTGTACACAGACCCTTCCATCAACTGTACTGCACACCCTTGGAATGAATTGGAACAATGATTTCAAGCCTGGCCTTGTTGTCCGACATTAAATGTTCTTTTGACTGAATGTGCCAAAATGACTATATAGTGTATATAAAACTGTCTATGAAGACTTTGAAATAAATACAAAGTCATTACATAGCCATTAAACGTTTTATAGATGTTTAATGACTTTTGATTTAGTTTTAGACACAATGTGCTTTCAGAATAATGATAGGGGAATTAGTACCACCGTTTAAAACAGTCAGGGTCACAGGGGGTCTAATTCAAACAATTCAATCTCTGATATAGATTTCAGTCTGCTTAAATGCAATTTGCCATCATGGCTGTTTAAACTTTGAATTAGATATGATTGTACCATTATATTATGTAAGATATGCTTTATTTGTCACATATACATATACAGTTGTACAGTACAATGAAATTCTTTCTTCACATATCCCAGCTTGTTTGGAAGCTGGGGTCAGAGCGCAGGGTCAGCCATCATACGGCGCCCCTGGAGCAGACAGGGTTAAGGGTCTTGCTCAAGGACCCAACAGTGGCTGCATAGCAGAGCCTGGATTTGAACCGCCAATCTTCCGGTTGATAGCCCAAAGCTCCACCCACTAGGCCACCACTGTCCCTTAATTATTTAATTAATTAATGTAAATTAATTATTAATTTACATCAACATATTTATTTATATAACTTTATTATAACATTATACAGCCTATGTCTTTTATTTAGCTTGATGCAAATGCATCTGAACTTTTGACTAAAATTATAGTTCATTACCTGGTTAGAATTACAACGCCATTGCTAAGGCTCTTGGACTCCAAAAAACCAAACTGAGAGCCATTTTCCACACAGGAAGAACAGTAGTGAACCTTCCAACAACTCATCTAGGAGGTCACAAAAGAACCCAGATGAACAGCTAAAGAACTGCAGGCTTCGCTTTCCTTAATTAAAGTTACGATTCCACAATGAGCGAGACAATGGGCAAAATTGTCTTCTATGGGAGAGTTGCAAGGTTTAAACCACTGCTGACACAAAGAACACATAGGCTCGTCTCGTATTTGCCCAAAGCCATTTAGAGGACCCTCAAGACTTTTAGTAATAGCCTGAGGACTGATGAGTCAAAGGTGGAACTTTTTGGAAGACATGGCTCCTGTTACATATGTCGTAAAGGTAACTCTGCATCCCACTATAAGAACATCAGACCAACAGTTGAACACTGTGGTATTGTATGATGGTCTGGGAATGCTCGTTTCCACAGGTCCAGGATGACTTGTCCGTAAAATCCGTTTCCATAATAAAATCCAGAAGGAGAACGTCTGCCTATTAGTTGATTACCTAAAGCTGAAGCACAGTCAGCTTATGTTGGATTATATATTGAGATCAACAATTTGGAGGACTACGTTGGCTTAATTTAATCAAACGTCGTCTCACTTGTGTAAACAGTGGAGTCTGTGTCTCTTTTTCGGCTATTTGACGGTGTCAGCACTCTCACTGGATAAAAGAGCTTAATTAAATGTGTGAAAAAAGAGGCATTAAAATGTGCCACCCAGGTGTAATGTGTAAATGTGCCTCCTTAAACTAGGAAAACTGCTTACTGTAATAAAAGTGTGCAATACAATATAAAAGATTAGAACACAGTGGGCCTGAAAACTACATAAACCTGCTAATTGAATGTGTCAAATTTTTAGTTGAGCTTTAAGGTACTGGTTTTGGAACAGGGGCAGTGTCACCAATGTTTTTCATTCATACCAATTACATTTTTAATAGTTCAATCCAGACAAATTTTCTGTTATCATAATATTTTGTGCTATATTTACTTTTATTGGGTGCATTTTAAGCCTTATTTGTATCGAGACAGAGAAATCACAAATTATATTTAATTATAATTACTAACAAATGCCACAAAGTAAAATGACATTTTTTGTGAAACATTTTTTGGACACAGAAGAACTGACAAAGAAAAAGGCAAACCAAACCAGCTTGACAGAGTCAAACTAAAATAGTCTCCAAAGACTGGTCCACCACTGCCTGTTTAAATCCTCTTAGCTCAGACGAGGTTCAGCTGTGGTTAATTAGCCAGAGACCAATCACAAAAGGGGCGTTGGCTCCAGCATGTGCCCCTGGAGAGAAGGGCGGCACATGTGCACATGAGGCCTGGGAGCAAACGGGCTGGATTCATGACAAAAGCGAACAGTAAGGCGTCGAACAATAAAAGGATAAAAAGAAAGTTGTTTTAACATGATGTGATGACGTTTTTTTCTAAATTAAAGAGTTTTTTGTAGAATCAAAATATGCTAATTGTTACACCAACCAAAAAAAGAAAGAAAGAGGGACATCTAATACCCTATTTTTTGTATAAGTGTATAAGGACGGCTTAAATACTTAAAAAGATTTATGAATCCACTTTTAGTTTCAATTTTCTTTATAATACTAGTTCTAAAAATGGCTCATTGCTCTTTTCTCTAGGCAGTTGAATGGGTTCTGACATGACTAAAACTAAATGTATATAATTCTTCTTCATTTTAATGCAATAACAAGTTCTAAATGCAACATTAATACAGAAATATTCCCATGCAAGCCTTGTCAATTTCATGGGGCAGTTAGAAACAAAAATCTGAAATGAAAATGGCACATCCATTACACCAATAGAGTAAATTACCTGATCCTATTTTTGTATGTCATCAACTATCTCAAGTATCATTTTTTGCTTAGATTTGAAGAGAACATTATATCCTTTTCATTTTGTTCACCCAGTGCCTATGTGGGTTTTTGTGGGTTATCTGGCCACCTTTTTATTCTTTTTAAAAGAGTTAGATTTTTTTTTCGCAGACTTGTGGATTGAGCCTTATTGTGACAACCCATTTTTATTGTTACTCTTCACCTTTTCTATCCACTTTCTCTGTTGTGGGTTGCAGATGTTTTGTGCCTTTCATTTGTCACTTTGTTTCAGTTTTTTGGCCACCTCCTTTAATTTCCCATTGCCCCTTTTGTTTATAGCTTTTAGTCACAGTATTGTTCTATCTTGGTTAAGTTTTTGCATACTGGGTTAATTTTCAATTCTTGTAGGCATGGGGCTATACCTACCGAGGCACAACTTTTACATTTAGACATTTACATTTAGGCATTTAGCAGATGCCTTTACTTAATCCGACTTCTACCGACAGTAGTGTGAGAGTATACAGTCTAAGCAATTGAGAGTTAAGGGCCTTGCTCAAGGGCCCAACGGCAGCAACCCGGCAGTGGTGGGGCTTGAACCAGCGACCTTTTGACTTTTTTTTTGTAAGTGGTAACCTTATTTATGGATAGCTGTATAAAAGCAGACATATGAATCCATTTTCAGTTTCAATTGTCTTTATAACACTAACATTATATCCTGTTCATTTTGTTCTATGTGGGTTTTTGTGGGTTATCTGGCAACCTTTTTAGTCTTTTTTAGAGAGCTGGGTTTTTGCAAACTTTTGGATTGAGCCTTATTGTGACAATTGTGTTTTCTTTTCTTCTTATTACCTTTTCTATCCACTTTATTCGTTGTGGGTTGTAGATGTTTTGTGCCGCCTCCTTTATTTTCAAATGCCCCCTTTGTTCATGGCTTTTAGTCACAGTACTGTTCTATCTTGGTTAAGGTTTTGCAAACTGGGTTCATTTTTAATTCTTGCAGGCATGGGGTTATACCTGCCAAGGCAAAACCGCCCAGTTACAGGTGAGACATTCACATTTTGGCATTTAGCAGATGCCTTTATCCAAATCGACTTACAGTAGTGTGACAGAATACAGTCTAAGCAATTGAGAGTATAGGGCCTTGCTCAAGCGCACAGCGGCAGCAACCTGGCAGTGGTGGGGCTTGAACCAATGACCTTTTGATTACTAATCCAATACCTTAACTGCTAGGCTACAACTGCCCTAGTATTTGTGAGACCATCAGTATCCATCTTGCCATGTACTCATTACAAAAACGACACCATTATGCTTGTTGGCTAGTACACAACGTGCAGCTGAATTGCACCTAAAAGTTATTAGTACATTAAGGCTTCTTACTCGTGTGAAGAGAGTATACTGTATACACTGATGCAGGTGCTGTAAACATTAACAATGTACCATTACTATTTAATGTATAAGAAAAACATTAAAAATAAACTGTTTGGATGGTAATGTTTTATTAAATGTGCCTACTCTGAATTTGTACCATAATTTTACCTGCAACACACTCTAAAAAGTTGAACACAGGCATATTTAGCTCTGTGTTTCATCAGCGTTCCTATTACTGAGACTTTTTTAAAGGTTTGTGAATTGAGGAGACTAGCTCAATTTTTCCTCCATTCTTGCTTGATATGAGACTTCAGTTGCTCAACAGTCTGTAGCTGCTGTTGTCTGATTCTCTTCTTCATGTTGCATCATACATTTTTAATATGAAACAGATCTGGACTGCAGACAGGTCAGTCAATCACAGACATTCTATCTACAGTACAAAGCCATGCTGTTGTAGTG
Source organism: Trichomycterus rosablanca (assembly GCF_030014385.1). Taxonomy (NCBI): domain Eukaryota; kingdom Metazoa; phylum Chordata; class Actinopteri; order Siluriformes; family Trichomycteridae; genus Trichomycterus; species Trichomycterus rosablanca. Next base: position 28,785,551 of record NC_085995.1, read on the forward strand.
TGTACAGAATGAGACCTGACATAATCATAGACTATGACATCGCCTTAATGGCAGCATGTATTTCTCTTAAGTTACAAATACAGGTTATGTTGCATTTCTTAATGCAGTGGTAGACTGTGTTACGTGACAATGGGTTTCAGATTTGTCTCTCTCTAATGAAAGACTATATTATCCAGACTATGGTCTTTTTTTAATGGTTCTTTCAATGTGAATGCTAATTGCTAAACACATGAAACCTTAACCCTAAGCTAACCTAACACAAAAATGGTACAAGACAGGATCACGAAACAAACATGAACAAAGTTAAACAAGAACTAGACTAAGACAAACATGAACAAAACTAAACAAGGCATGAATAACACAAACAGACATTAACAAACAGACAGGAGCTAACTAACAGAAACTAACTAACGGGAGCTAACAGGAGCAAACAAACAAACAAAACAAAAGTAAGACAAAGGCTAAGGCAAGGGCAGAATCAGAGTCCAATTTAAATCAAATTCAAAATAACAAGAGCGAGGAGCAAACGGACAGGAGCAAAACAAAGCAGTATCCGATGTATGAGCCCCTGCTGCCTTCTTAAATCTCATGAGTAATTAGCTGGAGACCAATCATAGACAGGGGCATTGGCTTGAGTTTGAGAGTGATACATGTGCTCCTGGAGAGAAGGGCGTGGCAGGGGCACCTGATTTCCAGCTTCCAGGAGCACATAGAGGCTGGAATCGTGACAGTATGAAGTGGGGAAACCAGTACATTTACATGTTGGTCTATCAGTCTATTACCTGGTATCAGCAAATCATTAAGTGTTATAATACATTTTCTATTAACATTATTTGCTCTAGCATTACTATCACTTGTCTTGCACTGGACTTGTCAAGACCACAGCAACAGGTGAGTATCATGTAGGGTAATGCAGTTTATATTCTGCTATTGTGAAATGCCCAGACACTAAAATATAGAGGTTAAAGAAAAATCGTACCACCAGCTTGTAAGTTAAAAAAAAACACGGCACGCCAAAGACTGAAGTAAATACTGACCCACTTTAAACACTGGTGACTGAGAAAGCCGTAACATAGGACTTACAGAAATTTTTATCCTCATCAAACCAGTCAATAATATTTTATGTCTAGTACATTAAGGCATTGACTTAGAGAATACACTACTCCTAACAGGACAGAAAATGTATACTAATTAGCTAATTTATCTAAAAAAAAAATATATATATATATTTTGATTTATGACTAATCCTACACTGTAAAAAATCTTAGTAGAATTTACAGTAATAAACTGTAAAACGGTAGCAGTAAAAGACCATAAATTCTAATATAGTATATCACCATAAGAAATAAATGTAATTACTGTAAAATACAAAATCGTGCAAAACTTTAAATTGTACTTTCATATTATGTAGAAAACACAGAAAATAACTGTGTAAATATCAAATATTTTTAAAAGTTAATGGAAAACACTGTAATATCAACAGCAAGTAAACACCTTCAAATTAATGCTATTATTCTGTCTAAACTACATCATTTTCTATTTTGTACATAAACTTTTACAGTGTAAAACCTTTAACCTTTTAGCAAATACATACCTTAATTTTTCCAGAAACGAGATGTTGAAAATATAGTATTTTTCTTAAATGATGTTAATTTCAGGGAAAATGTAATATATATCTTGTTACAATTACACCATCAATGGGTGCAATATGTTAGGCAGCTAGTGAATAGTCACTTCTCAATGTTGATGTGATGGAAGCAGAAAAAAAAAAAAAAAAAAAAAAAAAATATATATATATATATATATATATATACTGTATATACATATATATATAGTGGTCAGTACCTCCTAAAAGTGGTCCAGTCAACCAGTGACCCAGACAGGATCATGGGCACTCGAAACTCACTCATGTTCTTGTGGGGCCAAGGCTATTTTGTTCAGTCTATTCCAACAGATTACCCACATAAGGATTTGTTGCTAATATCTGGTGCCAAATACCACAGAACACCTTTATAATCAGTGCAATCAATGAAAAACTGAAATATAACTACAAAGATGCATTTCTTAAAGGAAATGATTGCTGTGGAACAATGTTGTCAATTTATATGGTTGCCCAGGTGTTGCTAAGGGTGCAATGGTTGTTGGGGTGTTGTGTTTGCTAAGATGAGCTAAATGACAATACAAACCATTATTATACCATTTTAAATAGGTTAACTCCTGTCAGCAATCTTCCAAATGGTCTGTGTATTCTTACACTATAGGCCTAATACACTCAGTATTAGGCCTATAGTGTAAGAATACACAGACCATTTGGAGGATTGCTGACAGGAGTTAACCTATTTAAAATGGTATAATAATGGTTTGTATTGTCATATTCTAAAGACACTCGGATTTTATATTCATTCAACTTTCTTTTTTTACATGATCAAAGTTACAATTTGAGAGAACAATTAACCTTAAAAATAAATACACAATTGGCTTATAATGTGACTGAAATATATACAGTTTAAAAGAAACATATACTTCTTTGTGTGTATCATAAATAAAGACGTTATTAAAAGATAACTGGGTCTATTTTTCTAGCTTTGAATCACTGCTATAAGCCATACGAATAATTATTAAGTTTTTTAAGTACTTCATAGTGCAGAGTAACTTGCTAATTTAAAACGAGCAACTATCGTTTAAACACGCCGACCGTTGTGACCTAATTTTGTCTAGCGGTTGGCGCCACTTCACCGCGGAGTGTTTCACTTGTTTGGAAATCTACATTGATGGCACGTTGTCCCGACAACTGAAGACTTCACTTATTCGCGTACAAACTACCTTTTTCTGAAAATTGTACCTGTTGGTAAATACATAAAACTTTCTTCGTTTGTTTCGCTGGCGTATGGTTAAATTAAGCTGGTGATAACGTTACTAAAACGTTAACTGTACCTCGAGTTTGCTAACGCTAATTCTGTAGCCTGGTTTACAGTTGTCTTAGCTATAACTAGCTAACGCTTAATTTAACACTTTATTCCCTGCAGTCGTACCCTTATGAGTTATTGTATGAGTTCAGATCAGTTAAATTTATAGGAAAATGTTCAGTTGTGATTTCTGTGGTAAGTCGGTTAAGACGTTGAGGGGTTATGTGCTTCATTGTAAACTTCATAGAAATGAGCCACGTTGTTTGTTTAAGTGTTTCGGGGCCGGTTGCAAGCAGACATTTTGTAGATATGGAGCTTTTAAGGCTCATTTTTACCGGAGGCACAATGCAGGCGTTCCTGTTGCCGTTACTGATGGAATGCCAGCCACCTCGTTTAAATGTGCAGTGTCGTTGTGTGAACGTCAGTGTCTAGATACTAAAGATTTAATAGCTCACTTGAAGGAGCATATTGTGGAAGGACGTGTGGTGACTTGTCCAGTGAAAGGATGCACAAAAGTCTTCAAGGTCAGATCTTCGTTTACTGCCCATATGTCACGAAACCACAGAGATTTTGCAGACAGCAGTGTCAGTGACATATACAGAGAACCTGTATCTCAGTCATCATCGGTTCTAACTGAATCAGATGACATTGTCGCTCAAGTGTGTGAAGGTGATCTAGATATGTCAGAAAATTTTACTGATCTTTTTTTCAGAAATGTCTGTTTATTTTACTTGAAATTACAGGGGCAGTTTCTATTACCTGCTTCAACCATACAGAACATAGTTGAGGAAATGCAAAACATACATGAGTTGGGTCAGACATACACTTTGGGTAAACTTGCTTCGTTGCTAAAAAATGACACATCATTATCAGATAGTGACATCACCAAAGTTTGTGATTCTGTCAGGGGATTTGACTTGTTCTCTGAATGTCATACAGGGGCAATGAGAACAGCATTCTCAAGAACACAATCTTTTAAAAAAATGTTCAACTATGTGGAGACTAAAAAAATGTTTCTGGGAAGAGATGAGAACAGGAGAGATAGGTTTGCATATTATGTGCCTGTGAGAGAGACTTTAAAGTGTTTGTTAAAATCTGATCTGTGGCAGAATTGTGTGCCAGGTGAACACATGACAGAGTCTCCCTCAGATGTTCTAAGCGACATTATCGATGGTCAAATATTCAAATCCAGTGAGTTTTTTAGTCAAAATGCATCATGTCTTAAGTTAGTATTATACCAGGATGCATTTGAAGTTGTTAATCCTTTAGGCTCTGCAAAGACAAAACATAAAATATTAGCTGTTTATGTATCTGTTGCTAATTTGCCCCCTCATGTACGGTCAGACACAAACCACATGTCACTTGTTTTACTGTGTAGGGAGAAAGACTTCAAAGAGTTTGGCCATGCTAAGGTCTTTTCTGAATTACTATCAGACTTAAAGGAATTGGAGGAGAATGGGATTGTAGTATCAGATGAAACAGTAGTCAAAGGAACCCTGTATTGCATTGCTGGAGATAATTTGGGCTCACATTGCATTGGTGGCTTCACTGAAAATTTCAGTCGATCAGAACATTTTTGTAGGTATTGCCTAATAACCCGATCTGATTTTCAGGGTCACGATCCAAATCTGTGCGGACCAGCACGCACCATTGAGAGCTACAGTTCTGCTGTTGATCGCCTCCAAACTGAAGGTACACCAAATATTGAAGGAGTAAAGTTTAAGTCAGTATTCAATTCTTTAAAATACTTCAATGTCTGTCAGCCAGGTTTGCCACCTTGTCTAGGACATGACATTTTTGAGGGTGTTCTGGCTTATGATGTTGCGCTCTATCTTAAATATTTTATAAAAAATAAGGGATGGTTCACTTACTCCACTTTAAATCGTCGCATTAAGCAGTTCAAATACTGTGGCTCTGATTCTTCTACAAAGCCATGTGAAGTCAGTTCTCAAGCTGTTAAACTCTCAGGACATGCTATCCAGAATTGGAATTTTCTTAGGTTGCTGCCTCTCATAATTGGTGACAGAATAGAAGATACAACAGATAATGTATGGCAGTTGACTCTGCAGTTGAAAGACATTGTGGACATGATCTGTGCTCAGAAAATCTCTGTGCCTCAGGTTGCATATCTTGATATTCTTATTCAAGAATATTTAGATTCAAGAAAATGTCTATTCCCTACTAGTAACCTGAAGCCAAAACATCATTATTTACGCCATTATCCAGCACTGATTTTGAAATTTGGCCCCTTGATCAGAGTGTGGACAATGCGCTTTGAGGGTAAGCACAGTTATTTCAAGAGATGTGCAAGGACTTTAAAGAATTTTAAAAACCTCTGCCTTACTCTGTCTGAAAGACATCAGATGTTGCATGCTTATCTTTCAGCAGGATCAATAGGTCAAGATGTCATGCAAGCTAAAGGTGCTTCTGCATTTTACTCAGTACTATACAGTAAAGCCATTCAAGATGCAGTGAGCCACTTTGACTTCACTGAGACCAACACAAAGGTCGTGACTGAAATGCTCTATAAGGGAACATTATACAAGAAAGGACAATTTCTTGTCACAGGGAACCCTGATTCTGTGGAGTTTGGTGAGCTACTGCTTATTCTGATCAAAAATGACGGTGTTCATTTTCTGGTGTTACTATGTAGAGCAGAATTCATTCCTCAGTACCATATGTACTCAGTTAAGAACGACAATGGAAAAATGTTGTGTCTGAACATCAGTGACTTGATTGATTTCTATCCATTGTCATCTTACATCAAGGATGGGTACCAAATAGTTCCACTAAAACACAGTGTGTTGTCACAGTAATGAATATCCTGGCCTGTTATTTTGAAATTAATTGAGCTTTGTTTACACTTTCAGAAAATTCAGAAATGGCTTCAGAACGAAGCAACATAGGCAGTGCCATTACCAAAGTGTTGCCAGATCTCCCAGCCTCAATTCTAAGTATTTTAGAGGAGACACTACAGTCATTGGGGGTGGAGACCACTGAGGATTTTCACTTCATTCAGGAAGCTGATCTGCTTTCAGTTCTCAGACCAATTCAAGCAAGGAAATTGGTAGCTGCCTGGCAACAAACCAGTAAGTGCATTCGGACAGAATTTATGTTAGAATTTATTTTGAATTATAACCACAGTTTAAACATCAATAAATGCATTTTGTTAATTTCATTATTTTGTACAGCACAGGACATTGAAGTTCACAGCCAGGCAGCATTAAGCTCTCCAGGTTCCTCGACCCAGTCCTCACTCTCTTCCTCTCCCTCGCCTAGACACCCATGTGCTGCTGCAGATTGGGTTGACACCTTCCATATTCCATGGGAGAGGTGTCCTGAAGCACTGATTCAGTGTTTGGAAAGGGGAAAACGACCAAGCCCAAAGTTACGGAGAGAAATGATTCGGATTGTTGTGTCCGAGATGATGAAAGTCTGTGCTTCTCCGACTAAACAAGCCTCGACGGAAGTTGCCAAAAAAATGGTTGCCAAGTATCCACAATCACTGCAAGACGTCATAGAAGGCGACATTGTGGGTCCAGGTTATCACTCACTGGTCAAACAGTTACAAGCCCGAATTGATAATGTGAGACGGTTTTCAATACCGAAGATGATTAAGCGCAAACAGGAGGCAGATGACTGTGACACAGATGAAATCCCAACTAAACGAAGGGCTGCTGTTCAAGACACATATGGCTGCATAAAGTGGGACATGAAATTCATGCCAGTGAGTGAGACACCAAAAAGCCAACAGGAGAAAAAAGACAGAATGAAAGTGCTTAGTGAACAGACTAACTTCAACCCAGACGAGGTACAAACTCTGATGATGTGCACCTACTACTCCCAACGTAAAGAGGTAAACAAGGGAACAGACCTGCAGTCTCTCATGGAGGAGTGGCCTTTTTTGTTTAAGGAGATTGGCATGACAGTTCACTACCAAGAGCTCACTGGGATACCATTAAAGGACACCTTCCTCACTAGTGTGGAAAAAAAGGGGAAACGGCTTCTGGACTTCATGAGAACCATTTGTGCAGACAAGAACAAACGAGTTTTGCAGGCTGTCACAAAGCTAAAGATTCTGAGAGGACAGTTGGAGGGCTGCTCAGAAGATGTCAAAGATATGGTGCTATTGCTTCTCTCCTATTTTGATGAAAAAGAAGAGAGCCTCTTTCACTATGTAGATGAAACATGTCTGGCAAGCGAAGTAAACATGGACATTTTGCCAGTGACACCTTGCATTATTGTATGCGGTAAGTTGATACTCATTTTTACTGAAGGGTCCTAAGCTAATGTAATGTGACTGCATGAAGTGCACTATCATGCACTTAACAAGTTTGAATCGTTCTTTTTCAAAATCAATAAAGTGTATGTGGACCAGCAAGCCACTATTTTAAGCGGAAAAACACATTGAAGAATGCACAATTGCTCTTCTTATTGTGCATCTTAATTTATCAGGGCAGCTTGATAGTGGTCAGCATGACCAGCTTACAACAAGAAGGAGGAGCGTCCTGGGTCCTTTCTGTGTGGAGTCTGCATGTCTTCCCTGACTTTGTGTAGGCTTACTTTGGGTGCTGTAGTTTACTCCCACATTCCAAAGACATGCGTTAGACTAATTGATTACACTAATATTGTGCAGGTTTGAGTGTGTTCGAGCTAATATTATAAGTTTTCTGGTGTTAATCCACTTCTGAAGAAAGATGGTTCATATGAAGCACTTGTTTTCACTATATGAAAGTTTATATTTGGAGGATCTGCTCACAAATATTAGGGGAGATTTTAAGTATCCCATATATTTTGTGAACAGTATATTACACTCGTAAATATCACTAAATGAAAAAGAACTTTGTTCTTATAATTTATCATATGACGTTTGGATGGTAATTGGGAGTTGTTAATGATTTTCAACCTGTATCTTTGCAGGCACCTCCTGCTATGCTGCAAGGCAGTTCATGTTGAGTGTAGACCGCAAGGTTGTGCATGACCAAATCCCCACCTTCGTCTCTGCCATCTGTTTAATGTTTGGATGCTATTATTGTCTAAACATCCACTACCCTGTGGAACTGGGATCCACTCTTGAATTTCTTCAGAGGTAAGGGTAAGGTATATATATATACACACACACACACACAATCATATATACAGTATATATATATATTGATCTGTTAGAGTAGGGTGTGCAAATTCACTCTACATATTTATTCATTCTACATAAATCCGTCTTATAGCTACAATTGCTGGTTTAACCAAGTTTTAATGACCAAGAACAGTGGAAATACAAAGGTTCCAGATTGTAAAAAAATATGAAAACTTGAGTATTAAAACATTATGGTAATATGTATTGTTTGTTTTACTTAAACTAGTCCAGAATAAAATGTTAATGTATAGCAGATGAGCAATGAGTAGCATTATATACTGTATATATATATATAACTAATATATATAACTTTGCACACATAGATTAGCATCTTTTTAAAAGGCTACTTTGGGCAAAAGTATATTACCCTTTTTTCTTGTAGTGTTGTATTATGGGGAGTTTAGTTTGATTGTGCAACCGCCTCACAGCTAAATGGTTCTGGGTTCTTTTTGTGTATGGCGTTTACTTGTTTTTGCTAAGCCTGCACATTTTTGTCCCACTACTTCAGAGAGAGGTTGCCCTGTGATGAAAATGTGAATTGACTGTGATGTTATTTGGGACTTTTGCCATATTGCACCCCTTTTTGTTAGAGTAAACACAATGGTTGATTATGAATTCTTGTGTTTCCAAAGGTGTTTCTTCATCATCAATCCAGAGAAGGGAACAAAAGTAGAAACAAAGACAAACAAGAAGCAGCTGTCCGTTAACCCAAGAGTCCTCACTCTCATTGCAGATCTCTCTGATTATGAGTGGAGAGAGACATGTTGAAAATGGACTTATCTAGCTGGACTGTTAAGACTGAATTGTTACAGTACTAGCTGTAAGCAGCAATGGCCTTTGCTGTAACTGTTAACCACTGGCATTCTGAACAGTGTTTTTATGTTAAGGCATTTGTTTCTTTAGTTCTCATTCAGAGCTGACTATAAATAGTTCCAGTTTTTCAAACATCTCATCTGTGTCAGAGATCCCAAGCTGAGCATCCTCTTCTGTTAATTCTGGACTAAATGACTGTTGCTCTTGATGAAGCGGCAAGTGGATAATTCTTTCATGCATTTTACCGTTCATCCAATGGATACATCCTGTTTTTTTTCAACAGTGCTTTGTGAGTACTGCATGAACAATTTACGGATTAATAAATGTTTGGTGTTAATCTGTGCCTTGATTTCCAGTGTGCCTTTTTTGGTATTTAATTTTTGATTTACCATACAAAACTGTTCACTGTAAAATTTAATCCAATTAACCGTAATGTCATATGTTATTATACCGTAATATTTACATGGAATTTCTGGCAACCACAGCTGCCAGTAAATTACTGTAAAGTTGACTTTTGCAGTAATATACCATAACACATAATACAGTTATACTGTGTTTATCACTGAGATAGTCTGTAATTGGACTTATGTGTCTGTTGTTTTTAGAGTATATTACTGTAAACAGGTTTATTTGTAGCTGGTATATTTTAAAGAGATTTACCATTAATAGTTTTACAAAATGGCTTTAATTTTAAAGCAAATCGCCGTAAACAGGTTAGCAGTAATTCTGTATTTTACATAGTATTTTTCCATAAACAAACAACAGTTTGCAACTGTAAGACTTACGGTTGCCAAAAAGCATACCGTAAGGTTGTATACATTTTCACGATAATTTTTATGGTAAAGTTCTGGCAACCACAGCTGCCAGTTTTTTACTGTTAATTTAACAGATTAGTTTTTACAGTGTACTAAGTGGATCTAAACCATGCTTACAAAATGCCACATACAGTATATGACATAACAGAGCCACCAGATGCTTCATTGTAGTAAAGTAGAGAGCTGGCTTGGTGGGTATATAAGGTGTGTGATAAACTGTCTGCACATATATTCCTCATTGCTGTTGTGGATAAAAGTACCATGGGTAAAATTGTCTTCCCTGTGGTGGATGGGATCCTCCAGCAAGACAATGCAACATGTCACATGGCTAAAAATGTCCAACATTGGTTGGAAGAGCATGACCAAGGCTTCCAAGTACTACCCTGACCCCCTAATTCCCCAGACTTTAACTCAATTGAGCATCTGTGGGACCACCTTGATTGTTTTGTTTGCTCTATGGATCCTCCCCTGCGCATGCTCCAGCAGCTGTGGGATGCAGTGTAGTCAGCGTGGCTCTAGATACCTGTGAGAACCTACCAGGTCCTTATAGAGTCACTCCCAGCCCATCTAGCCGCTGTCTGTGCTGCACACGACAGTTACACTGGATATAATAATTTTAGTGTTGAGAATATGGTAAAGGATGACAAATTTGTCGACTACTTTTATGCTATTTTAATTTAGAACCAAGATCAACTGGGACTACTTATCATTTTAATACATACCACAGGTAATGGTAGGTATATAGTAGTATGTAGGTCGTATGATGAACTGTATTCTAGTACACCTGTCTCAAGCACCTGTCTGTCACCTGTTTGTTCAGGTAGGCATAGACTTGATTTGTTTACAAAGCTTTAGGACCATTCATGGAAACAACTGTTAAACAAAGTGCAATGAGTAGACCCAGGCCTGGCAGATCTATTGTGAAGAAGCAGGGCTTCACATAATCTGGGATAATAGGAAAAGAAACGATTGGGAAGAAAAGTGTAGCTGTGAAGCAACAAATTGTGTTGCCTTATGGCACCCTGCTGGACCCACTTCTAAAAAGATCAAACCAGATTCAAACAAAGAAATTCAAAAGGAAATTCAAAAGCTTTTTGTTATTCCTCTGGTGAAAATCCAGAAATGCCACAAACAGCTCACAGTGAGTAATTGCAATTCAACAGCTGGGGGGTTGTAGCTCTAAAAGTAATTTGTGGTCTTGTTTTTAATTTTGTGTGGTGCATAAATATCTACCACTTCCACCTAATCCAAGTATAAAGCTGTATGAATTATTAAACCTTCTATTTATATGAGCTTCACCAGATCACAAGATTACATCTTCAGAAAACACACTGAACTACACTATGTAATTCAGTTCACTTCACCAGTGTTGTCAAAGGATTATTTTCTGTAGGCAAAAGCTTGCTGGCTTTTTTCTGGCAAGAAATATGTGTAACCACGTTTCACCCAGAGCTTAAAATTACAGTAGACCCTTGAGTTATGAACGGTTTACCATATAAACATTTTGGATTACGAACGATCTTTTTCAACGTAACGTATGAACAAATTTCGGATTACAAACCGAAATTCACGAAACACGTGACGTCACGAACAAGTTGACTCTGACTGTCTCTCTCTCTCTCTCTCTCTCTCTCTCTCTCTCTCTCTCTCTCTCTCTCCTCTCTCTCTCTCTCTCTCTATATACAGTGTATCACAAAAGTGAGTACACCCCTCACATTTCTGCAAATATTTTATTATATCTTTTCATGGGACAACACTATAGAAATACAACTTGGATATAACTTAGAATAGTCAGTGTACAGCTTGTATAGCAGTGTAGATTTACTGTCTTCTGAAAATAACTCAACACACAGCCATTAATGTCTAAATAGCTGGCAACATAAGTGAGTACACCCCACAGTGAACATGTCCAAATTGTGCCCAAAGTGTCAATATTTTGTGTGACCACCATTATTATCCAGCACTGCCTTAACCCTCCTGGGCATGGAATTCACCAGAGCTGCACAGGTTGCTACTGGAATCCTCTTCCACTCCTCCATGATGACATCACGGAGCTGGTGGATGTTAGACACCTTGAACTCCTCCACCTTCCACTTGAGGATGCGCCACAGGTGCTCAATTGGGTTTAGTCCATCACCTTTACCTTCAGCTTCCTCAGCAAGGCAGTTGTCATCTTGGAGGTTGTGTTTGGGGTCGTTATCCTGTTGGAAAACTGCCATGAGGCCCAGTTTTCGAAGGGAGGGGATCATGCTCTGTTTCAGAATGTCACAGTACATGTTGGAATTCATGTTTCCCTCAATGAACTGCAGCTCCCCAGTGCCAGCAACACTCATGCAGCCCAAGACCATGATGCTACCACCACCATGCTTGACTGTAGGCAAGATACAGTCGTCTTGGTACTTCTCACCAGGGCGCCGCCACACATGCTGGACACCATCTGAGCCAAACAAGTTTATCTTGGTCTCGTCAGACCACAGGGCATTCCAGTAATCCATGTTCTTGGACTGCTTGTCTTCAGCAAACTGTTTGCGGGCTTTCTTGTGCGTCAGCTTCCTTCTGGGATGACGACCATGCAGACCGAGTTGATGCAGTGTGCGGCGTATGGTCTGAGCACTGACAGGCTGACCTCCCACGTCTTCAACCTCTGCAGCAATGCTGGCAGCACTCATGTGTCTATTTTTTAAAGCCAACCTCTGGATATGACGCCGAACACGTGGACTCAACTTCTTTGATCGACCCTGGCGAAGCCTGTTCCGAGTGGAACCTGTCCTGGAAAACCGCTGTATGACCTTGGCCACCATGCTGTAGCTCAGTTTCAGGGTGTTAGCAATCTTCTTATAGCCCAGGCCATCTTTGTGGAGAGCAACAATTCTATTTCTCACATCCTCAGAGAGTTCTTTGCCATGAGGTGCCATGTTGAATATCCAGTGGCCAGTATGAGAGAATTGTACCCAAAACACCAAATTTAACAGCCCTGCTCCCCATTTACACCTGGGACCTTGACACAAGACACCAGGGAGGGACAACGACACATTTGGGCACAATTTGGACATGTTCACTGTGGGGTGTACTCACTTATGTTGCCAGCTATTTAGACATTAATGGCTGTGTGTTGAGTTATTTTCAGAAGACAGTAAATCTACACTGCTATACAAGCTGTACACTGACTACTCTAAGTTATATCCAAGTTTCATGTCTATAGTGTTGTCCCATGAAAAGATATAATGAAATATTTGCAGAAATGTGAGGGGTGTACTCACTTTTGTGATACACTGTATATATATATATATATATATATATATATATATATATACAGTGTATCACAAAAGTGAGTACACCCCTTACATTTCTGCAGATATTTAAGTATATCTTTTCATGGGACAACACTGACAAAATGACACTTTGACACAATGAAAAGTAGTCTGTGTGCAGCTTATATAACAGTGTAAATTTATTCTTCCCTCAAAATAACTCAATATACAGCCATTAATGTCTAAACCACTGGCAACAAAAGTGAGTACACCCCTTAGTGAAAGTTCCTGAAGTGTCAATATTTTGTGTGGCCACCATTATTTCCCAGAACTGCCTTAACTCTCCTTGGCATGGAGTTTACCAGAGCTTCACAGGTTGCCACTGGAATGCTTTTCCACTCCTCCATGATGACATCACGGAGCTGGCGGATATTCGAGACTTTGCGCTCCTGCACCTTCCGCTTGAGGATGCCCCAAAGATGTTCTATTGGGTTTAGGTCTGGAGACATGCTTGGCCAGTCCATCACCTTTACCCTCAGCCTCTTCAATAAAGCAGTGGTCGTCTTAGAGGTGTGTTTGGGGTCATTATCATGCTGGAACACTGCCCTGCGACCCAGTTTCCGGAGGGAGGGGATCATGCTCTGCTCAGTATTTCACAGTACATATTGGAGTTCATGTGTCCCTCAATGAAATGTAACTCCCCAACACCTGCTGCACTCATGCAGCCCCAGACCATGGCATTCCCACCACCATGCTTGACTGTAGGCATGACACACTTATCTTTGTACTCCTCACCTGATTGCCGCCACACATGCTTGAGACCATCTGAACCAAACAAATTAATCTTGGTCTCATCAGACCATAGGACATGGTTCCAGTTATCCATGTCCTTTGTTGACATGTCTTCAGCAAACTGTTTGCGGGCTTTCTTGTGTAGAGACTTCAGAAGAGGCTTCCTTCTGGGGTGACAGCCATGCAGACCAATTTGATGTAGTGTGCGGCGTATGGTCTGAGCACTGACAGGCTGACCCCCCACCTTTTCAATCTCTGCAGCAATGCTGACAGCACTCCTGCGCCTATCTTTCAAAAACAGCAGTTGGATGTGACGCTGAGCACGTGCACTCAGCTTCTTTGGACGACCAACGCGAGGTCTGTTCTGAGTGGACCCTGCTCTTTTAAAACGCTGGATGATCTTGGCCACTGTGCTGCAGCTCAGTTTCAGGGTGTTGGCAATCTTCTTGTAGCCTTGGCCATCTTCATGTAGCGCAACAATTCGTCTTTTAAGATCCTCAGAGAGTTCTTTGCCATGAGGTGCCATGTTGGAACTTTCAGTGACCAGTATGAGAGAGTGTGAGAGCTGTACTACTAAATTGAACACACCTGCTCCCTATGCACACCTGAGACCTAGTAACACTAACAAATCACATGACATTTTGTAGGGAAAATGACAAGCAGTGCTCAATTTGGACATTTAGGGGTGTAGTCTCTTAGGGGTGTACTCACTTTTGTTGCCGGTGGTTTAGACATTAATGGCTGTATATTGAGTTATTTTGAGGGAAGAATAAATTTACACTGTTATATAAGCTGCACACAGACTACTTTTCATTGTGTCAAAGTGTCATTTTGTCAGTGTTGTCCCATGAAAAGATATACTTAAATATCTGCAGAAATGTGAGGGGTGTACTCACTTTTGTGATACACTGTATATATATACACTGAGTGAACATGCGGACAGTGTTTTTTTGGTGTTTCCTTTATATTTTGTAAACTTCTATATTAAAATGGCCCAAAAGAAGGTGCAGAGAAAGCGTAGTGGTCAGAAATTGAAAAAAATATTTTACTATTTGTTGTTGTATAATTACTCCTGCCAGTAGCTGTCAGTAGCTGTGTATCAGACAGAGGGGACAGTGAGTGAGAGAGAAGGAAATTGGTAAAGTAGTCTTTCTTTTGTGCAATTACATCTACAAAATACAACACTACTGAAATAAAGAAGGAAATATGAGAGTTATTGTTGTTTCTGGTAGATACATTTAATAAAAAAGAAGGGCATGTATTATGGTGTATGGTACAGCACACGTACTGTGTATTGTTGTTTATTGTTGTTTATTACAGTAATGTCTATTCTACAATTTAAGATTGAGAGAAAATATAGTTGTGGTTTGGGAGATCTAGCATGGATTAATTCTATTTACATTATTTCTTATGGGAAAAATAGGTTTAACTAACAAAGATTTTGACGTGAGAACAGCCCTTTGGAACCAATTAAATTCATAAGTCAAGGGTCTAACATAATATTAGACTAAATATCTGCTGATGCAATTTTTACAAAAGTATGTGGAGACTCCTTCCCATTATTACTGTAACTCCATTGCTAACATGTTCAAATCAGTTAAATGAGAAAATGCTTCTATGTGAAAAAAATGATCAGTTTGACAAATTTGATGAGAAGTGGACTGCACAAAGTCCTGACCCTAGCCCCACTAAACATTTTTGGGTTAAAATGGAACATCAGTTACAGGAAAGGCCTTGTGGTCCAACGACAGTGCCTGACCTGAATAGTGCTGTTTTGACTGAATGGGCACAGATTTTTTTGAGACACACCAACAGACACACCAAAAATTTTGTGGAAAGATCTTCCAGGGTAGTAAAGTCTGTTAAAGGTGTCAAATCTATACATACAGTACATCCATATGGTCCACATACAATATACGGTCCACATACATAAATTGTATATCATATGAACGTGTTTCAGCAATACTAGCAATTTAGCAGTTAGCAATACTAAATTACTGGGTGCCATCATATATTAATCATATTATATTATTGATTGTTTCTGCATTTTTCAACCACTTCTTTATGCATAAAATGAATTTTATTATTATTATTATTATTATTATTATTATTATTGTTATTTCATTTACTTTAACCACTTTATTCTGGTTAGGGTCAGGATCTACCAGAAAACACTGGGCACAAGGCAGGAACACCCTGTTTATCTGCAGGACTTCAGCCATCCACCCCCTCAGACATAGCCAGCCAGCTGATATCACAGCTGAGATTTTAACCTGGATCTTAGCAGTGCTGGGCTAGCAGTTCCAGAAGATGTATTCAAATTGTGTTGGGAATTCGAAGGTCTTTTTTGCCCGTGCTAATTTGTAACCTATTATAATAGTCAGTGTACTGTACTGTCTTTGTGAACTTTAGATGTTATAGGTGTTATAGATTTGTATACCCAACATAGGTTTAATCATCCATCCAAATGAGGTGTACTGGCTTATGTTAGAAATCTCAAATTGTTGTTAAATAGAGTGCTATCAGAGTCAATTTTTGCCGGCATTTGCTGCCAATTCAATTAAATTACACAAGTGAGCCAGAAAAAAATGCAGCAAAGCCTGACAGAGCTCATAAAGGACAATTGGTTGGAATAAAGAAAATAAAGATTTCAAGCTTTACATAACTGTTTAATGTTGGACAATCAACAGAAGCATGTGACTTTTTGTTTTGGAATGAACATGATTTAAGTGCCAATCCTTTTTTAGGTAGTTTAACCCAGCAAACTGCAATCGGGTAAGTGAGCGATCAGTTTAACGTCAATGCACTGTTTAATAGATAAAACTGTAAGGTTCTGGGCAGCCCTGGAGAAAAACATATTTTGTTGATCTTTAAAGCAAAACAAGTAAACACAGCCCCTAATGCAAAAAGAAAAATACTACATGTGCAAAAAGATGTGTGTTTGATTGTTAGTGTACCTGTAAGTAGGTGCTTACACCGACCAGGCATAACTTTATGACCACTGACAGGTGAAGTGAATAACACTGATTATCTCTTCATCACGGCACCTGTAGTGGGTGGGATATATTAGGCAGCAAGTGAACATTTTATCCTCAAAGTTGATGTTAGAAGCAGGAAAAATGGGCAAGCATAAGGATTTGAGCGAGTTTGACAAGGGCCAAATTGTAATGGCTAGACGACTGGGTCAGAGCAGCTCCCAAACTGCAGCTCTTGTGGGGTGTTCCCGGTCTGCAGTGGTCAGTATCTACCAAAAGTGGTCCAAGGAAGGAACAGTGGTAAACCAGTGACAGGGTCATGGGCGGCCAAGGCTCATTGATGCACGTGGTCCGATCCAACAGACGAGCTACTGTAGCTCAAATTGCTGAAGAAGTTAGTGCTGGTTCTGATAGAAAGGTGTCAGAATCCACAGAGCATCGCAGTCTGTTGCATATGGGGCTGCATAGCTACAGACCAGTTTGAGGACAACGAGTTTGAGGTGTTGACTTGGTCTCCAAATTCCCCAGGTCTCACGGGATGATCTTATCTTCCGTCAATGTTCTAGCAATCTGATCCGCTTTTTTTGTATCCAATGTGGCTTGGGATCCAGCAGTAGACAACTTTATATTGCTGTTCTCGTAGTTCTCGAAGGTCAATATCTTAGATATAATTGGGTGGTCTGTGTCAAGATGTCCCAAGGCTTTTTTTGATGCTTGCTTGTTTGGGTATACTTCAAAGTTAATAATAGAGTGTGGCCTTTCAGCAGATAGGAGTTTCTATTGGTAATGCTGGTTGTTCGTAATGCTACACAGTTACTGATTTTATGCAGTTACTGTTTGTACACACTAATTGTGTGTGTGTGTGTGTGTGTGTGTGCACATTCAGTCAGCAGACCCCTACTTAAAACATCAACCCATGCACCTGTATAAGTGTATGTTCATTTTAACATTAATTGTATAATGTTGATACATTCTGTGGAAAAAAAAGCATGTGTACAAAATCCAGATACAAAATCTGGGGAAAAAAAGAGGGAAAGATGGGAAAAACGGGTTTAAATCCTGCATTTTTCATGGCGCTCAGGTGGCGCAGCGGGATATTCCGCTAGCACACAAGCACTGAGATTCTTAACTCCTAGGTTGGAAACTTGGTGGTGCCATCGTTCGGCTGGGCGCCATCTAGCAGGCAATGGTGGCGGGATGATCGAAATATGTGGGTGGAGTCTTCAAACTCTGTGCAAGGACACTGATTAGCAGATAGAGGCACCTGTGCAGAACGCATGGGCGAAAATAAGGGGTCCGCTAGGACTGCGAAAGTGTCGGAGGGGGCGTGAGCAGCAGCATATCCTCCTCGAATGCAATCAGTGATCCCCAGCAGCGGAGGACAAATTGACTACACGCTAAATCAGGAGAAAATGGGAGAAAATGCATAAATCCTTTTTTGCTTTCTAAAAAGAAAAGACCAGCTGGGGAATAAAACTGACTGCCTCGTTGTACTCACATTAAACCAAGGCTATATCATAAACAGCCAGAGCAATTTCAACTATAATGTTCTTGCTCATTTAGACTGAGAAACCCTTGTACTCATAAAAGCTATTATAAAACTAATAGTAAACATTTAAAAATAATAAATGGTTGTTCCCCTTCAAGCACTGCATTGCTTCCATTACAATGTGTGGGAAGTGTAGATTAGTAGATTATAAATAAATAAATAAATAAATAAATCACGCCATGTACACAAAGTGCATCAGTGTAAAGAAATATTGTTAACTATACAAACAGCTTAACCCGACATTACATGCACGATGCACTATATAGCCCAAATTATTTATTATTATTACCTCACCATAAGCTTTACCACTGGCAGTACTTTCACCCCAATTTCTCCTTTGTGGCCATAAATGCTTCCACTGTTCTCGGAAGGCTTGCACAACATTTTGTGTTGTCTTTGAAAATATGTTTATTAATGTCGCCGGAATATTAGTTTTATGCTGCTTATGCATTAAATCCTTAGTCATGCAGTTGCTTGAGATGTGGCTGGGAGTCTACAGTACAAAGATAAGCAACATGTCTGTCATAAGCTGTTGTAAGCAAATAAGAAACAACAATTAGCACAGAATAGAGGTTCCAAAGTCCAACGTTTGAAGTTCTACAATTACTGACTGTATACCATCTGTTTCTCTGCATACTTTTTTAGCCTGCTTTTACCCTGTTCTTCAATGGTCAGGACCCCCACAGCACCACCACAGGTATTATTTAGGTGTTGGATCATTCTCAGCTCTGCAGTAACACTGACAGGTTGGTGGTGTGTTAGTGTGTGTTGTGCTGGTATGAGTGGATCAGACACAGCAGCGCTGCTGGAGTTTTTAAATACTGTGTCCACTCACTGTCCACTCTATTAGACCCTCCTACCTAGTTGGTCCACCTTGTAGACGTAAAGTCAGAGACGATCGTTCATCTATTGCTGCTGTTTGAGTTGGTCATCTTCTAGACCTTCATCAGTGGTCACAGGACGCTGCCCACAGGGCGCTGTTGGCTGGATATTTTTGGTTGGTGGACTATTCTCAGTGCAGCAGTGACAGTGAGGTGTTTAAAAACTCCATCAGCATTGCTGTGTCTCATCCACTCATACCAGCACAACACACACTAACACACCACCACCATGTCAGTGTCACTGCAGTGCTGAGAATGATCCACCACCCAAATAATACCTGCTCTGTAGTGGTCCTGTGCCCTCCTTAGAAACTGTCTAAAAAGTTGCAGCATGATTGTCTCTTGAAGTATGTTAGAGTGACACAACTACTGCTTATTTACTACTTTGCTTCTTTGTTTGAACTTCTCAATGATCACAAATTCATTTCATAGCACTATGGACTAAGCATAAACAAAAGCAGCCTTATCACTGACCTTTGTAGAAACATTCTTCACTGTGTATGATGGTGATTCTCTGGTGGGCCAGGCATGAGGCTCGGTGCAGCTCACAGTGGTTCTGGTACAGTTTTCCATCAGATCCACATACAGGTTTGTAGTGGGGCTTGCAGTGCTCTAGACACTGGCACTCTCCCTGCCCGGTCCTGTGGTCCACCACGCAATGCTTTCCTAGCCCACAGTATTTATGCTCACAGAAGTTTGGGGGGTTGGTGTGGCCATACAAGCCTGCAAGAACAACAACAAAAAATTATATTATTATTACTTAGTTATAACACTTCACATAGACAGTTACAGACAATCACAAACTTTAGTGTGTTGTGGGTTTTCAGTCAATGTAAATTCCTAATTCACTGTTATTCAGGTCAAGTCAAACTTATTGTCTAGTGCTTTTTACTTTACATAGTCCAGGACCAAAACAACAAAAACCCTTTCATTAACCCCTTCATTAGAACAGTAAATGATTTATTATTATTATTCATTATAATGCTGGTGTAAGCTGGTACTTTTCTTTGTATATAAATATGTAATAAACAAAAAAAAAAACTAAACATTTTTGAACCAACTTTAAACCAACATTTCTTTTTAAAAAACCACAATACAGTAACAAAATATACACATAAAGAACTAATGTAAATACTGATATTAATTCTTCTTGGAAACGTCCACAGTTTTAATAATACCAAAAAGCCCAGTGAGCAATTACCCTGTGCTGGATCACAAACTACATACTAAATAAAAGTAAGTAATAGCATCATTGTCAGTGCACTAATTAGGCACCATGTTGCCAAGACCTCTGGCTTCGTTATCAACCATGCAGTCATCACCCCTGGCACCAAGAGCAACCATGTTGCCATCAACTAAGGCAACATGACCAACTATACAAACATTAAATTGGGTGCCGTGACCAACCATGCAGTTGTCAGATCAGGGGCCATGACTAACCATATGGGGCAAGAACTTGTAGCTATACAGGGGTCAAGCTTTGGGATAGGATAAATGGAGGAACAAGATAATAAATAAACAGAAGGTAAGGTAAAAACACTGGACTGGATGAAGGTAACCCCACACCTAAAAACTTCTTGGTAAGCTTCACTGTTCTTCTGTAACAGGGTGGCGAGTGCCTCATGAACACAGATGGCAGGTGCAACCACATAACCTATTTGCAGAGGCTTAAACAAGACAGAACAATGCCGTTGCTAAGAAGCTATTAAAACAATGAAAAATAATAATTTAATAAATAAATAAGGTAATGAAACCTTAGAAGTACACAAAAATACACAAAACCAAACCAAAGCTTTAAGTGGGTCCAAAGAATGAAACAGATTTTTTTTGCCAAAAGGAGAAAAAAAACCTTAAGAGATGGACACTCAGAAAGCCAGTAGCAGCTAAACATGCTTAGAATGCTGCCACAGCAACTGTAAGAGTTTCAAACCAGGACGCTGACACTGTCCACAGACTTAGTTCCAGGAAAACAAGAGCTAAAAAATGCCAACAATAAAGCAAGTGAAAAGATAGTCTGAGTCATCACCTATGCTTTTAAAAATGCCCCCCAACTGTAGTGAGTAACCTTTAATAAGGCACAGAAAATGCCTCGAAGTGCAATTTAAAAATAACTGCATCTTCCTGTAATCTGCACCCTCTGCCTGCCAATATGGCTAAGCCAAGTGAGGATGTAAAACTCATAGTGTGACGGGGGAAAAAGCAGTAAAAAAACAGTACTGTTAGTCCTAACTCAGAACTATTAGTACAATGGAGTATTGTGGTACCAGACTTGTGGTACCTAACAAATGGTCATTGTAAAAAAGTAGAGAGAACGTACTTGACAGTAAAATTCCAGAATGCCACGCAGAGAAAATGCCAGCTTTATCAGTTAAACTATGTCGGAGATGTTTGAAGGTTCTTAGGCAGGTCCTTGTTAAAAGTGACACTTTCCTCAGTTACAAGAAATAATACATCTAGAGTGCCCAAAGCTCCCCAGCAGAAAATCCTTCAGTCCAATCAGCTCAGCTTTCTGTTTATCCAAGGTGGGTTAGTATGGATTTAGGAGGTAAGTCAAGCTAAAGGTCATCTGTGCTGGAAGCATCAGACCTGATGACTCGTGAACAGATGCGACAGAAGGGGAATACGTTTGGCTCTAAAATCACTGAACTGAGATGAAATAGGCGACTGAGTGACACTAAAACTGTGGACATCTAAGCCAAAGATCACCAGCTAATCAGCTCTATTGCCCTTTAGAAATGCCCACAGGGACTTTGTGCAAAATCTACACCAGAGGTCGGCAACCTTTTTTGTATGTAGTGCTGATTTACAACCCCAAATCAGAAAAAGTCTGAAAAATGCAAATAAAATAATAACAAAGTGTTTCTTTACATTTACTTTGACATTTATTTAATTTTCGACAGAATGAACCAACATTTTTTAATGTTTTGTCGAGTAAACTTTATGTCATTTGTTAATATACAGTACATCAATTTCTGCATTTCAGGCATGCAACACTATCCAACAAATATGGTACAGGGCAGTTTAGGGCTAGTAATGAGGTTCAAAGCTAAATAATGATGTGATTTCAAACAGATGATGTCAACAGGTGATTGTTATCATGATTTGGAACAAAAGCAGTATCCACAAAAGGTCTTTTAAAAGCAAAGATGGACAAATTATTAAATGTTTAAAAACAATATTCTTTAAATAAAGTTTGGATGGGTGCTCAGGTGGTGCAGAGGTAAAACACGCTAGCACACCAGAGCTGACATTTTGAACTTGTTGGTTCGAAACTCAACTCTGCCATACGGCAGATTGGCTGTTGTTCAAGGGGGGTGCCATAAGGGATTCCTCATAAATGATGCAATTACGACCTCTACTGGCTGATTGATGGCGCCTGCACAGAGTCAAGGAATAATGAAGATCAGGGTATGTCTCTCCGTACACAAAGCTGATCTGCATATGAACTTGCGTGGTGCAGGTGAAAAGATGCGACTGTCAACGACTGCACATGTGTTGGAGGGGGCGTGTGTCAGTTTGGCTCTCCTCAACCAGGGTGGAGATGAACATCAGTGGAGAGGAAGCAAAATGCAATAGGGCGATTGGATACAACTAGATTGGGAGAAAAATTGGAAAAAATGCAAAAAAATAAATACAAATAAATAAAAAGTGGAAGGGATTTGCATCAAGATTGGAAACATCTATGCATTTTTAATAAGTCAATGAAAACCACATGCTGCACACATTACAAAAGCATGGCTGCAGAAAAAAGGGTATGAGTAGTGGAGTGGCCTGCCTGCAGTCCTGACCTGTCCTTAACAGAGAATGTGTGGAGAAGTTTGAGATGAAAAATGAGACAGTGCCAACCACATTCAACCACATACTGTTACACACCTTAAGACGTGTTTGCAGAAAGACCGGGACAACATAACACCTGAAATACTTCGTATCTTTGGTGCCAAAATATATTAGTGGAATATATTAGGCAACAAGTGAACATTTTATCCTCAAAGTTGATGTTAGAAGCAGGATAAATGAGCAAGTGTAAGGATTTGAGTGAGTTTGACAAGGGCCAAATTGTGATGACTAGACAACTTGGTCAGAGCATCTCCAAAACTGCAGCTCTTGTGGGGTGTTCCCGGTCTGCAGTGGTCAATATCTATCAAAAGTGGTCCAAGGAAGGAACAGTGGAAAACTGGCGACAGGGTCATGGGCTTATAGATGCACATGGGGACCGAAGGCTGGTCTGTGTGGTCCGATCCAACAGACGAGCTACTGCATTGTTGCAGACCATGTACACTCTTTCATGGAAACAGTATTCCCTGATGGCTGTGGTCTCTTTCAGCAGGATAATGCGCCCTGCCACAAAGCAACAATGGTTCAGGAATAGTTTGAGGAGCAATCCATGGAGGCCCCACCTCGCAGCTTACAGGAGTTAAAGGATCTGCTGCTAATGTCTTGGTGCCAGATACCACAGCACACCTTCAGGGGTCTAGTGGAGTCTATGCCTCAACGGTTCAGGGCTGTTTTGGCAGCAAAAGGGGGACCAACACAATATTAGGACAGTGGTCATAATGTTGTGCCTGATCGGTGTATCTTTGGTTCATACTGTCTGCAATAAAATAAAAATCAAAGTAATTGTAAGAAACATTGTGTTATTTATATATTAAATATTCTTCAAATTATTGAATTAATTTGTTTCAACCACAACAGTTACTAACGTGTAATAAAATGTCCAACTTTGCAGCAACAGTTTATGGATGACTCTTTCCTGTTCCAGCATTGCTGTGCTACTGTGCACAAACCAGGAGCTATAAAGACATGAAAAGCTTGCTTTTTCCAGTGGCCTGCACAGTGCCCTGTCCTCAGCCCCAATGAACAGCTTTAAAAATAAACTGAATAATTAATTGAGGCTTTATTGACTCCAATTCGCTTTAGGCTGAATGTGCACATATTCCCACAGACATACTTTAAATTATTGTGAAGAAGTGTGGATGTTGTTATAGCTAAAAAGATCACCATGGTCCACTTTAGCATGTTTAGCTGCCATATTACACTAACTTTGCACAAGCTTAAAGCTGACTCACGCCTGACACCTTGATTAGCCACTAGTGTAAATTAATCCACCTTACCTTACTACTCACTTCAACCAATAGTTAAGTTTGAAATATCATGCTCTACATTCCAGCTGTGGCACATGTGGCATAGGTTTTCAACCCCTGATATACACATTGGTGTCAGATTTTATTTTAACTCCTAGCTCTATAAACATGACTTTTACAGCCACAGCATGATTCTGGCTTAGACTCCTAGGTGTGAGTGAAGGTATTAGTGCGTGTGTTGCTGAAATGAATTGCCACCCTGTTCAGGGTGATTTCTGCTACCTTGTGACCCTGACCAATCTACAAAATCTGAGTGAAAATTAATAAATACATATTTGTAATTTTAGTCTTGTGATGGATTGGCATCCTGTCGGGATAATGTAATTATAATACATTTTATGTTTTACTGTTTAATTGTGTTTTACTTATGTATTTTATATTTTTTGTGTGCACTTTTGTTTTTTTTGTTCTGTGCTGTCTTACTACACCTATTTTATTTTGGTCAGGTTTGCAGCTCCACAACACCTTAAAATTCTAGGTAGAAATACGGCTGATACATGCGAATTCTCACACCAAGCTTCCACGTACGGGAGAGTGTGCTTCCATGTGCAGAGGTTTATTAAACATTAATGTCCAACCTACAAGAAGAACAGGGTCATACACAAAACAGCTTGGTATTACTGATTAGATCTGCAGTTCTTATTGTGTGTATTTGTGAGCACCGTCCTGAAATAAGCAGGTCCATGAAAAACAGGTGTGAGTTATAGTGACAATCAAACTTAAGTAACAGCAGCCACTGGTGGACAGGTGCAGAAGTTGCATGGTAATCCTAGATCAAATATTTTCTTTCTAGAATTACGACCAACTTTAATATCAAATTCTAAATATGACTGTGTACATGTGGTAAAACAAATATATAAAAGAAACCACTTTTACAGAAAGGGAACAGGGTGAAAAGGCTATGATATGCTAAAGCTCACAAAGATCGGAATGAAGATCAATGGAAAGCAGTATTATGGAGTGAGGAATCCAAGTTTTAATCTAATTTTTGGGTCCAATTGTCAAAAATATGTGAAAGTAAAAGTTATAGAGAAAAGTGGAAGAGTGACTGTCTGTGGCCTTCAGTAAAACATGGTCATGAGTCTGTCAACAGCTGATAAAACCCTGGCAGTCATGGCCTGTCCTTCACACAGTCCAGAATTGAATATTATAATGGCAATATGGTATTATCTGAACAGAGAAATATAAGAAAGCCTAAAATCTTAAGAACTGAAGTGCTGAAACAAGCCTGGTATAATATAGCAGAAGATTACTTCAGAAATCTTCAGGACAGTCTGCCTTAAAAAGTTCAAGATGTGCTTTGTGCAAAGAAAGGTCACACTAAGTACTTTTAAATATGGAAAAATAAATATGCATGGTCATTAAAACTTTGCTAAAACAACAAAGTTAGTTGTAGCCTAGGACTTTTGCACAGTACTATAGTTCTCCCACTTATTTAATGACTGTTGGTCCACATTTTGGGTGAAAGCCACCAACTAGTGTGCAGATGTCCCAATCAAATTCATTGCATGCATTATTAACAGTGGAATCTGACAGTAAATAAGCAAAAAGAGGCTTAATGTATTTATTTTTAAAAAGCCAGTATATTGTTTCAGTGCTCTGGACCCGGTATGAAACTGGCATATTTTGCACAGTGCCAGGAACCCTGCAGACAGTACGTTCTTATTGAATCAATGATATACACTCCAAGCACGCTTCAGATAAAATATGCATGACTATCAGGGTTCCCAACGCTATCGACTCATCCCCTCCTGATAAACTTAAGCAGTGGTTTTCAGATCTTTTGCCAGATGGGCCATAAAGGGCTGCAACAGTGGACATAAGCTGGTTTTAAACCTAATAACTGGCTGTGAAACCTTATAACTCTTGGCAGTAACAAGTGCAATCAGACATTTGCGTTAACATTTGATAAGTCTTCTACATTGCTGTGGAGGAATTTTGGCCCACTCTTCTTAGCAAAATTGTTTTAATTATGCTACACTGGAGGGTTTTTAAGCATGAACTGCCCATTTAATGCATTGCCATAGCATTTCAATGGAATTCAAATCAAGGCCTGACTTGGCTTTTGTGTTTCAGATCATTGTCCTGTCACAAAACCCAGCTATGCTTGAGGATTAGTTTATGAAGTGACAGGCAGACCTTTTCCATCAGGAGTTTTAGTTATAGGACTTTCCTGTGAAAGCAAAGCAGCCCCAGACCATCACATGATCACCACCATGTTTGACTGTTGGTATAATGTTCTTAATGGGACATGTTAATTTTTCAACTTTGACTCAGCCCACAGAACACTTTTTACTAGTCTTGGGGTAAAACATTTAAAACATGGTCATGAGTCTGTCCTGGTTTGGGGAGCAGTTTTTGCTTTTGGTGTTGGTGATATTGTCTGCATTGATGTTATCATAAATGCTAAAAAGTTTAACAGGTTTTAATTCATTATGCCATTCTTTCTAAAAAGGGAATGGTTTTATTTTTCAGCATAATAACGATAAGCATGAGTCTTCTACATTGCTGTGGAGAAATTTTGGCCCACTACATCTGAGGGTTTTTAATGAGAACTGCCCATTTAAGGTCTTGCAATAGCATTTCAATGAAATTCAAATCAGGACACCACCATGTTTGACTGTTGGTATGTGTTACGGCTGTAAGCCTTTAGGAGTCAGTAGAGGGGATTTTCTTTTGTGTGTGTGCCTATGACTCCCAGAAGACTGCAATATCCACAATGCACCTGTGACTGTCTGGCTGACCAATCAGGATGAGACATGGCCCACTACATGTCAGTAGTCAGTAGAGGGGATTTTCTTTTGTGTGTGTGCCTATGACTCCCAGAAGACTGCAATATCCACAATGAACCTGTGACTGTCTGGCTGACCAATCAGCAGCCCCGGTTCTGGACTGCTTTGCTTGGGGGGGCAGTAAAACCTAATGAGGGGGCATGTTGATAGTCATGTTTTTGAAGCCAGAAATATATTCAAGGCTTGATTTGTGCATGAATGATGACAGCCAAGCTATTGATACTGGCTTAAAGTGATGTATGAGGTAAAGAAATAAAAATGCATGTTTTCGAACTTAAACTTAAAACCCAATGATTAAAAAATACATGTTGATTATGTAAATGGAGAAAAAAGATTATCTAATTGTATTTCATTTTAATACGCCCCCTTAATTAAATTGCCATTACTAATAGAACAACTCTATTTCTTGAAAGGCTTTAATACAAATTTAAGTCAAAGCTGACAAATGTACCTACACACAGACTGAGAATATTCAAACGTGGAAATAGGAATGAGTGAGAATATTTATATTATTGGGAAATTAAAATATAAAGAAAACAAAAGAATACTAATTCTGTAAAAAAAAAGTGTTTACCAGTATACCTGCCTCTCGCTCACACTAACAGAACATATACTGCCGAACTGAACTGTTTGGGGCAGTCTGCCGATTTTTATATGACTCAAAGAGCCAATCAGGAATAAGCAAGGAAATATCTTCACACTGTAAAACAAAATGCATTTTTGTGATTGGTTCAGAGATAATTTTAAAAATAGCCGTTGCTTGCATTGTGCTTGGGGGGGCAAAGATACAATTTGGGGGGGCAATGCCCCCCTCAGCCCCCCCCTAGCGCCGGCCCTGCCAATCAGGATGAGACATCTCAGTCCAGAGATGCTGAAATTCAGAAAGAACAGCCAACATGTTAGCACTAGGTTGCTCCTTTGCGTTACGGTTGTGGTTTATTGAGCTTGCAGTATTTATAGTACTGTGCTTTTGCTTTATGATTTCTGTTGATAGTTGGTAGGGGTGAGCTGCCATTTTTGTTTGATTACTCTTTTCTCTTGTTTTTGATAACTAGGAAGGTTTAGAATTGTGTTTCTGTTTAATGCTTAGTTTAGCTGAATTTTCTTTGTAGTTAGTTGGAGGTTTTGTTTATTGTTTTGATCTGTGCTCACCCTGAAGCTTGTATATATGTGTTGGTGTCTTATAAATAGTTTTCTTTTGTATGTACTGTAAATAGCATTGTAAATAAATACTTGAACCTTACTACATTTTTAACATTGTAGGCGAAGCTCTTTATTTTCTTTAAAGAAAATAAAATATTTTCTGTAAGTTGTGGTGGTCACCTAGATGTTTTTTTTTGGTAAATGCAAGGCGAGACTTTTTGTTTAGCATTTTGTCAAGTCTCTTTCTTATTGTGGAATATTGTACATGAACCATAATTCAAGCATGTGAGACCTGCAGTTCTTTAGATGTATATCTGGGTTTTTCGTGACCCCCTGGATGAGTCGTCAAATTCATTCTTGATAAAAGAGGGCCACTGCTGAATAGGTTCACCACTGTTTCAAGTTTTACCATTTGTGGATCATTGCTCTTACAGTGGTTTGCTGGATTCCCAGAGCCGTAAAAGTTGCTTTGTAACCCTTTCCAAAGACTGGTAGACTTCAATGACTTAGTTTTACATATCGTCACTGTCCGATAAAAAAAGACGTATCTCTACTTTTAGCGGTTTTCACTTTTTTACATGTTGATTGTGGGTATAAATCTCAGTCTGTCCATAGCAGCTAATATCAAAATGACCAATGAAAAGATGAAAAATCACGCAATCACTTTAACAAGTATTTCCATTGGCTGCTAGATTAAATGTGCCGATTTTGACCAGGTATAGTCTAGTATAGTAATATTAGACTCTGCTAGTAATAAAACACACATTAATACCCGCAGTATTTAAAAGAAAACACAACAGGCTGTGCAGGAAGTTGGACGTGCTCTTTGGAATTCACAAAAAGAAATCTGTGTATGTCCCTGTTTGCTGTCTACAATACACGTAAGTCCATTTTACATATGAAACCGATGGACTGTTTCTGAATTTTTTTATTTATTTCTGTGCTGAATTGTATCTAAACTGCGCTATCCGTGGTTTGTTTGCACTGTTACTGTCAGGGAAAAAAGTTTTTTCCTTTTCCTGAAAAGTTGGGTTTTTGGAGATACTGTCACCAGACAGCGACAATATGTTTTTTTAACCTCTTTAGAATATGACATTATGTTTGCTTTACCTGTGTTACATTGCCAGACAGGTTCTTTTTAAGTGATGTTTAGATTCAACAGGTCTGGCAGTAATCATGCCTTTGTGTGGCAAGTGAAATAGAACCCAATTATCAATTAAATTTGGTTAACTGGTTGATTTAGTAGCTAATGGAGCAATTACTTTTTCACACAGAACCAGGTGAGGTCAAACAGCATTTAAATTTCAGTAACTAAACTTGTTACTGAATACCCCAGTACCTCACTGCTACCTCACTGTGGTTTTCAAACATTGTCAATGGTTTTTTTTATAATTATAGTTTTTTTTTTTTTTTTTTATTATAGATTTTTAGGCACACATACATGTGTGTATATTGTGTACATGTATATACTTCTTGTTCCTGTGTTTACTTATTGTATGTGTGAGCGCTGTTGGATTGCTGTTTAATTTCGTTGTACACTGTGCAATGACAATAAAGGTATCTTATCTTATTATCTTATCATCTTGTCATTAAAAAAAGAAAAAAAAAACATTAACTGGTAACTTTTTTTAATATAATTATTTTTTATAATATTGTTATTTTTAATATTTAAACTAATTTGATGAGTTAAAACATATAAGCGGGACAAATGGAAGAAATTACCTCTTACAGCACTATGTATTCTTCACATAGGCAGGTGTTAGTTATTGTTTGCTTTCATGCATAATAAATAAATGCAAACAGTATCTTTCTGTATGTACATAAAAAATTTATATAATTCAGTTGTTTGGCTGAGCAGGTATAGAACTCAGTTCTCGTGTATTTTTATTTATTTAGGAGTTTACTTGGCATCCCATCATAAATGCATGGCCTTAAAGTTTGTACCCATTTTTTTTTTCTCTCCATGGCTGAAGGTTGATTTTATAGTAAAATGCACTATGTGCTCCACATTAAAGAACTTTATCAGCTTTCTCTGCTTGAATTTGACCATTGGACTCCCGTAATAACTTACTTTTCCTCCAAGTTTTTATCATGGATTATTTTCAGCACAGACATATTTAAAATAAGGCAGACCCATCACCAGGACTGTTAAAGGGCAAAGCAGATCATCATTAAAATGTATGTAGTGTCATCGTTCAACCAGGTGACAGCAAAGACATCCCTAATTCTGCCCCCATGATTTGGTCCAATTTAGTACGTGTGAGAGAGACAAAGGGTAATGAGTCTTGATGTGAAATTTTCCTTTACTCAGCATTACTTCCCTGTATAAAATGACATGCTGGTTAAATTACAGGCTCCCGACAGAGAGAAAAGGAAGTAATCATCATATTCATGATTCAATGATTTATTTATTTATACAGTCCAAATATTTATGCTTGTTGGAAATGAAAAACACAGTTATTAATAATGGGTCAATTTTTTTCTAACACAGCATGAAAATCTTACCAATTAATTATATCTTAAGCACTGGAATTTTCAGTGTCTACTTAGTGGTTAGAGGACCCTAGAGGGCTTCAGTGAGCCTAGAGGGGGGGTCATAAAAAAGAAGCCCATGTGATGGGATGAGAAAATCAATAAGCTATAGGCATATGTGAGATTTTTTGTGATGTGATATAGATCTATGTTAAACTACCAATAGCCTATGTTGGGTCTTTGATTCCTTCAGTGATTGATTGGTTCATTCTTTTTTTTTTTCCCTTTTTCTCTCACTTTAGTGCATCCAATTTCTGCCCGTCAATCATCCTCTCACTAATGCTGGTCTCTGCTTATGATTGGGGAGGACGAGACTGCTCCACGCCCCCTCCGACAGATGCACAGCAATCGAACATCTTATCACCTACACTTAACGAGTGCAGTGCAGTACAGCGCTGTATACGGAGAGCCACACCCTCTACCGCACTCCTTTCCCATCTCCGTGCAGGTGCCACCAACCAGCCAGCAGAGGTCGTAATCGCACTAGTCTGAGAGAGAGTCCCCATCCGGCTTAATCACGCCCCTATCTGAACAACAGGCCAATCGTTGTATTCGAGATCTCAGCTCTGGTGAACATCGTGTGTTTTTACCACTGCGCCACCTGAGCGGCTGTGATTGGTTCATTCTGTGTGGAGTTTGCATGTTTTCCCGCTGTCTGTGTCGGTTTCCTCAGTGTGCTCTGGTTTCCTTACAAGTCCAAAGACATGCAGTCAGGTTAACTGGAGCAATTAAAATTGCACTAGGTGTGTGTGTGTGTCCTAGCACACCAGAGTTGGGGTTTCGAATATGTAGTTTCGAATCTCAGCTCTGCCTTTCCGACTGGGCTGGGCGGCAGCATGAACAACGATTGGATGTTGTTCATAGGGGTAAAACGTCGGACCATAGGTCCTCATAACTGGTGCAACTGCGGCCCCTGATGGCGCCTGCACAGGGCTGAGGAATAATGCTGATGGGAATGTGGCCCTCCGTACACAGTGCCCGTCAGTGTATGAACTGGACTCAGGGGCGTATGTCAGTTGAGAGGCGTCCTCAGTCAGCGGTGAAGGGACGAATCAGTATAGAGGATGCAATCAGGGTAATTGGACACGACTAGATTAGGGGAGAAAAATTAGGGGAAAAAAGAAAATTTAGAAAATTTAAAAAAAAAAAGAAGGGAGGAAACTTCATGAATTTGGAATGGGATGTCCAAAAGCTAATGGTCACATGTCCACAATCTTTGGCCATATTTATTAATTTATTTATTAGATTTTAAAGTCATGTTTTACACACCTTGGTTACATTCATGACAGAAAGGGTAATTACTAGTTACACAAGAATGATCAGTTCACAAGTTTAATATCAAACACAGTCATGGACAATTTTGCATCTCCAATTCACCTGACTGAATGTCTTTGGACTGTGGGAGTAAACCAGAGCTCCCAGAGGGAACCCACACAGACACGGGGAGAACATGCAAACTCCACACAGAAAGAACCCGGACAACCGCACCTGGGAAAAGAACCCAGGACCTTCTTGCTGTGCGGTGACAGTGCTACCCACTTCAATGTTATTGAGTACAAACCATGGTAAATACTCATGTTTGCGAGTAAGTTGAAGGGCCACAAAATTATTAAAGCCGCCCATGATCAGGGTACAAAAATGCAATCAACAACAGTTATGAATAAACAGCTCTAAAATCTGAGGGTAGCATAATTGTACAACTAGTAAGGTGGGTGTTGCACAGCAATAAGGGCCATGAGGACCAGGATACTACATGTACTACAGTTTTCTATTTCAACCTAAATAGTGGTAAAATGTTAACTGGCTGTTCTAAATTGCCCCTAGATGTGAGTGGGTGAGATAATAGGGATGTTTTATATACTGTTACCCTGTCTAGTGTTTATTTCTACCTTGCTCTTATTGTTTCCAAGTGGCCCCAAACCTCCCTCGACTTTAGAATGAATAAATGCTTGAAGCTTTGAAGCTGATGACATGACCATGATCTAAAATGTTTCTTAAGATATTGACCTGAATTGATCAGCAGTTCTCAGGGCTCATTTTAGGGCTTTAATTCAAAGTATTATACTAAGAGACAACAAACAGAGAGAGCATGAACTAGGTGAGCTTTTGTACTTTAAAAACTCCAAACAATAGCTGCATTTATGTCTAGTTAGTCCTTTTCATTTAAGCTAATAGGGGAAAGAATATACAGAAATTTGAGAAGATCAGATTGGAATAATGCTTTAGACTGAGCTGTCACTGACAACATATTTAGGTAATTACATATACCTAAAATATACCTACAATACCTCTAAGTCTTGAATTATTAAGCTTAAAGTTTGTAGTTGTCATTATATCATGATGCTTCCATCTGATACTTCACTGTTAATATAAAATGTATAGAATAATTTGTGCAACCTTTC
Source organism: Trichomycterus rosablanca (assembly GCF_030014385.1). NCBI lineage: Eukaryota > Metazoa > Chordata > Actinopteri > Siluriformes > Trichomycteridae > Trichomycterus > Trichomycterus rosablanca. The sequence goes on from NC_085995.1 coordinate 28,818,677, forward strand.
TTTCTCCAAACATAACAAGCTGAATTACTGCCAAAGAGTTTTATTTTTTATTTAAAACTTTTTAATATACAGTGTATCACAAAAGTGAGTACACCCCTCACATTTCTGCAGATATTTAAGTATATCTTTTCATTGGACAACACTGACAAAATGACACTTTGACACCATGAAAAGTAGTCTGTGTGCAGCTTATATAACAGTGTAAATTTATTCTTCCCTCAAAATAACTCAATATACAGCCATTAATGTCTAAACCACCGGCAACAAAAGTGAGTACACCCCTAAGAGACTACACCCCTAAATGTCCAAATTGAGCACTGCTTGTCATTTTCCCTCCAAAATGTCATGTGACTCGTTAGTGTTACTAGGTCTCAGGTGTGCATAGGGAGCAGGCGTGTTCAATTTAGTAGTACAGCTCTCACACTCTCTCATACTGGTCACTGAAAGTTCCAACATGGCACCTCATGGCAAAGAACTCTCTGAGGATCTTAAAAGACGAATTGTTGCGCTACATGAAAATGGCCAAGGCTACAAGAAGATTGCCAACACCCTGAAACTGAGCTGCAGCACAGTGGCCAAGATCATCCAGCGTTTTAAAAGAGCAGGGTCCACTCAGAACAGACCTTGCGTTGGTCGTCCAAAGAAGCTGAGTGCACGTGCTCAGCGTCACATCCAACTGCTGTCTTTGAAAGATAGGCGCAGGAGTGCTGTCAGCATTGCTGCAGAGATTGAAAAGGTGGGGGGTCAGCCTGTCAGTGCTCAGACCATACGCCGCACACTACATCAAATTGGTCTGCATGGCTGTCACCCCAAAAGGAAGCCTCTTCTGAAGTCTCTACACAAGAAAGCCCGCAAACAGTTTGCTGAAGACAAAGGACATGGATTACTGGAACCATGTCCTATGGTCTGATGAGACCAAGATTAATTTGTTTGGTTCAGATGGTCTCAAGCATGTGTGGCAGCAATCACGTGAGGAGTACAAAGATAAGTGTGTCATGCCTACAGTCAAGAATGGTGGTGGGAATGCCATGGTCTGGGGCTGCATGAGTGCAGCAGGTGTTGGGGAGTTACATTTCATTGAGGGACACATGAACTCCAATATGTACTGTGAAATACTGAAGCAGAGCATGATCCCCTCCCTCCGGAAACTGGGTCGCAGGGCAGTGTTCCAGCATGATAATGACCCCAAACACACCTCTAAGACGACCACTGCTTTATTGAAGAGGCTGAGGGTAAAGGTGATGGACTGGCCAAGCATGTCTCCAGACCTAAACCCAATAGAACACCTTTGGGGCATCCTCAAGCGGAAGGTGGAGGAGCGCAAAGTCTCGAATATCCGCCAGCTCCGTGATGTCGTCATGGAGGAGTGGAAAAGCATTCCAGTGGCAACCTGTGAAGCTCTGGTAAACTCCATGCCCAGGAGAGTTAAGGCAGTTCTGGGAAATAATGATGGCCACACAAAATATTGACACTTCAGGAACTTTCACTAAGGGGTGTACTCACTTTTGTTGCCGATGGTTTAGACATTAATGGCTGTATATTGAGTTATTTTGAGGGAAGAATAAATTTACACTGTTATATAAGCTGCACACAGACTACTTTTCATTGTGTCAAAGTGTCATTTTGTCAGTGTTGTCCCATGAAAAGATATACTTAAATATCTGCAGAAATGTGAGGGGTGTACTCACTTTTGTGATACACTGTATATATATATATATATATATATATATACTGTATATATATATATATATATATATATATATATATATATTGTTTAGATAAATATATTTTGTTTATACATTTTCTCCCTTTTTTCTCCCAACTTTAGCACGTCCAATTGCCCGATTGCATTACGCTTCCTCTCCGATGCCAATCCCTGCTTGAGGAGAACGAAACTAACACACACCCCCTCCGACACGTGTGAAGTAGCCGACTGCATCTTTTTACCTGCACTAGTCAAGTTGATATGTGGATCAGCTTTGTGAACAAAGAGCCACACCCTGATCAATGCACTCTTCCCCGTCTCTGTGCAGGCGCCATCAAACAGCCAGCAGAGGTTATAATTGCATCAGCTATGAGGTCCCTATCCGGCATCCCACTCTGTTTGAACAACAAACCAATCGTTGTTCATGTAGCCCAACCCAGCCGGATGGAAGAGCTGAGTTTTGAACCAATGAGTTCGAAATGTCAGGAGCCACCTGAGCACCTATTTAAAATTTTTATAACATAGATTTTTATGTTAAATGCCCTTTTTGGTGCAGTACATAGCTTCGTAATTCCCCATTTGTTGTTTCTGCTGTTTTTACGTCATCCTGCAACTCTTTTTACAATTGCAGGCTTCTCTTTGACATTACTTATTCTTAGTGTGCATATTGTGAAATAACAAGTAGTGCACCAGTCACCAGAGGTGAGTACTTGTGGTTTCTTCAACACTTTTAGGCTGTTTAAGAGTATTTAAAGTGTTGGCTGTGGCTCTGCCACATTGCTGTAGCAACTTTTGCAGGATCCTTTTAAAGCAGCTTTTGAAATACGTCTTAGTATAAAACCATGTGCAAATGATTATTATTATTTTAAATGATTTTTAATTTATTTGAACACCCTGGTTCGAATCTCTGCTCTGCTACCGGTCGGCTGGGCGCCCTCTAGCGGGCACGATTAGCAGTGCCTACAGCAGACAAAAATTGGCCACCGTGTCTGCTGGGTGGGAAAATGACCGGACTAAGTAGGTGGGGTATTCAAACGCTGTGCAAGGACCCCGGTTAGCAGACCGAGGTGCCTGTGCAGAAAATGGATGAGCTTCATATGCAAATCCACCGAAGCACAGGCGTAAAAGAAGGGGTCCGCTAGAACGTCAGAGGGGGCGTGAGCAGGCAAAATATACCCTCCTCTAACGCAATCAGGATCCCCAGCAGCAGAAGACACACTGACTATGTTAAATCGGGAGAAAAAGGGAAAAAAATGCATAAATAAATAAGGAAAAATCTATTCAATAAATTGTTTAAATAATAAAATTGAATGTATGAGCAATTGTAAATCATTAGTATTTTTTTAGATGCTAATAAAGGCAATATAGTCTACAATCCATCCAGAATTAAAATAATAAATGGCTCCACATTTGAGACAACATTCACACAGAGAAAATCACTTAGTGCAAGTCAGAAATCTTTCTCAGCTCTCGCAGATATAGTAAAACCCTTTTTAAAGTCTAACGGTGAACAAACAAGCACCATAAAGCCATGTACATCCTCATACCCCACCCCATCTCCTCCTGAGTCTCTTCCCATCTGATGTTTTTAGAAAGCGAGGTGGTGGGGTCCTTTGGGATTCTGGGTAATGTAGTAAACAACAGTCGGCAGCTTTCAGGTCCGCTCGCCACAGAACGGTAAGAAGCCCCAGAAGACCCCCTCTGCTAGCAACAACAGGAAACAAATTCAGGTAAACAACTGACAAAAGTGTTTTAAAGTCCTCATAAAAGGAACGGGAATGGCAACACAGCAATGCCAGACATCTGTTTGAGTATGCATTACCCACGAATGCTTTTTTTCAAGCGACCCACATTTTGTCCGTGATTTTTTATGCGACCCAGGCAAGACAAGCAATGTATCTTACTCTCTGTGGTTTACAAGATGCCTCCACAAGGGGGCATTTGTGACAAGTTTATTTAATTAGGCATTTTTTTGGGATTTAAAAAACCCTGCACTAATGTGTCACAGTAACTAATGTGAAATAGTCTACATACGTGCATAGAAAATGTTATAGTGTATAGTGTAATTGTTGTAACACTAAACAGGTATGGTATGGTATAGTATTACAGCATATTCTCTATAACTGTACAACCCCAAATCATAAAAAAGTTGGGACAGTATGGAAAATGCAAATAAAATAAAAATGCAGTGTTCCTTACATTTACATAGACTTTTATTTGAATGCAGGCAGTTTGAACCTGAGATATTTCATGTTTTATCTGCTCACCTTCATTTCATTTGTTAATACAACCCCTGGCAAAAATTATGGAATCACCACTCTTGGAAGATGTTCTTTCAATTGTTTAATTTTGTAGAAAAAAAATAAATCACAGACATGCCACAAAACTATCATTTCTCAAACTGTCAACCCTCTGGCATTAAGAAACAATAAAAAAAGAAACAAATATAATAGTTGTGGTCAGTCACAATTGCTTTTTTTTAGATCAAGTAGAGGAAAAAAATATGGAATCACTCAAATCTGAGGAAAAAATTATGGAATCATTAGAAAACACTGCACCATTATTACTTTGTTGCACCACCTCTGGCTTTTATAATGGTTTAAACTCTATGAGGCATGGAGTTAACTAATGACAAACAGTATTCTTCATCAATCTGCCTTCAACTGTCTCTTGCTGTTGCCAGATCAGCTTTGCAGGTTGGAACCTTGTCATTGACCATTTTCTTCAATTTCCACCAGAGATTTTCAAATGGATTGAGATCCGGACTATTTGCAGGCCATGCCATTGACATTATATGTTTTCTTGAAGGAAAGTTTTCACGTCCTTTGCCCTATGGCAAGATGCATTATCATCTTGAAAAATGAAGTCATCATCACCAAACATCCTTTCAACTGATGGAATAAGAAAAGCGTCCAAAATTTCAATGTGGACTTTGGCATTTATTGAAGACCATCTCCCCTGTGCCTTTACCCGACATGCAGGCCCATATCATCAACAACTGTGGAAATTAACATGTTTTCTTTTCATCACTGAAGATCACTTTTATCCAGTCACCCACAGTCCACGATTGCTTTTCTTTAGCCTACTTTAACCTTGTTCTTTTCCTTTTAGGTGTTAATGATGGCTTTTGTTTGGCTTTTCTGTATGTAAATCCCATTTCTTTTAGGTGATTTCTTACAGTTCAGTCACAGACATTGACTCCACTTTCCGGCCACTTGTTTCTCATTTGTTTTGTTGTGCATTTTCTGTTTTCAAGACATATTGCTTTAAGTTTTCTATCTTGATGCTTTGATGTCTTACTTGGTCTACCAGTATACTTCCCTTTTACAACCTTCCCATTTTGTTTGTACTTGGTCCAGATTTTAAACACAGCTTACTGGGAACAACCAACATCTTTTGCGACATTCCACAATGATTTATCTTCTTGAAGGAGTTTTATAATCCTCTCATTTGTTTCAACTGACATATCTTGTGTTGGAACCATGATTCATGACAATCTGCTTTGTGCAACAGCTCTCCGAGGTGTAAGCACTCTTTTTAAACTGAAGAATAATTAGCAAATCTAATCTGCTGCAGATGTTTTGTTTTTAAACTGCAAATTACAGAGTGATTCCATAATTTTTTCCTCAGATTTGAGTGATTCCATATTTTTTTCCTCTACTTGATCTAAAAAAAGCAATTGTGACTGACCACAACTATTATATTTGTTTCTTTTTTTTTATTGTTTCTTAATGCCAGAAGGTTGACATTTTGAAAAATGATAGTTTTGTGGCATGTCTGTGATTTTTTTTTTTTCTACAAAATTAAACAATTGACAGAACATCTTCCAAGAGTGGTGATTCCATAATTTTTGCCAGGGGTTGTATACCTCCATTCCTGCATTTCAGACCTGCAACACATTCCAAAAAAGATTGAGACGTGGCAATGTAGGGCTAGTAGTGAGGTGAAAAAACTAAATAATGATGTGCTTCCAAACTTGTAATCATGGTTTGGTACAAAAACAGCATCCAGGAAAGGCTGAGTCTTTGATGAGCAAAGATGGCCAGAGGATCATCCAGTTTGTCAACAAATGCATGAGAAAATGATTAAAATGTTTAAAAACAATGAACCTCAAAAAAAGATTGGAAGGGATTTGCATATTTCTCCCTCTACAGTACATAATATCATTAAACAATTCAAGAAATCAAGAGGAATTTCAGTGCGTAAAGGCCAAGGGTGCAAGCTAAAGCTGAACGCCTGTGATTTTCGATCCCTCGGACGGCACTGCATAAAGAACCGCCACTCAACAATAGCTGATATAACCACATGGGCAAGGGATTACTTTGGCAAACCTTTGTTAAGCACTACAATACACAGTTACATGCACAAATGCCACTTAAAACTTTACTGTGCAAAAAAGAAGCCTTATGTTAACTATGTATAGAAGCGGCTTCAACTGTCTGCAGTCCTGACCTGTCCCCAATAGTAATAATAATAATAATAATGTGTGGAGAATTTTGAAATGAAAAATGCGACAACGACAACCCCGTACTGTTGCACATCTTAAGACGTGTTTGCAGGAAGAATGGGACAAAATAAAACCTGAAACACTAAATCACTTGGTATCCTCGGTGCCAAAACGTCTTTTAAGTGTGGTGAAAAGGAATGGCAACATTACAAAGTGGTAAATGCTTTACTGTCCCAACTTTTTTGGAATGTGTTGCAGGCCTGAAATGCAGGAATGGATTTTTATTAATAAATGAAATGAAACTGGCCTGACAAAACATGAAATATCTCAGGTTCATCCTGTCTGCAATCAAATAAAAGTCAAAGTAAATGTAAGAAACTCTGTGTTGTTGTTTCCAATTAAAAAGGACATTTCTTAAATGCATGTCCTCAAAACAGCAGCACATTCTTTTGTACATCATCTCCACGGGCAAGTTCCTTTAGTTTCATGGCCAGATTTTTATTTAAAAGCTCCTAGTTTTTTCAATCACCAAGCTTCAGATGATGAAAGCCTTGGTCTGGCCAGTAGCCACAAATGGATATGAAGCCTGGACACTGAAGAAAGGAAGAAAGACACATTCAGGCTTTTGACAACAAGTACATCAGAACACTGCCAAAAATCTCTGATAAAGTGGCCAAAACTTAAAAGTAGCTTTTGAAACACATTAAGACCCATAAGTTACTTTTTTTACATATGTTACTTTTGTGCATGTAATGAGACACCCACATGACAACAATGAAGGCAGTGTTATGACCTGTGGAAAGCCTCTGACGACAACGAAGACCAAGAATAAGCTGGGTGAACATCATGACACGAATTGCATTATCAGGGGCTAGTCTGCTACAAGTGACACAAGAGTGAGGGCATTGGAGAAAGCAGACCCATCTGTGCAGCCAACCTTTGCGAAGCCATGACAGCAGAGTGAGATGAAATGATGGTTCTTTAAGTATCCTAGCAATATTACCAGGGTGTTTGAAGAAACCACAGCCCCTACACATTACCGACAGTGGGACAGCAGCAACCCGGCAGTGGTGGGGCTTGAACCAGCAACCTTTTGATTACTAGTCCAGTACCTTAATCACTAGGCTACGGCTTGACCCAAGTTCAAGTTTCAGTAATATCTACATTAACATTAAGTGTTTAAAATGTGTTTACAAAAAGGAAATTTTCACCTCCCTGTTTCTACACTCACTGTCTATTTTATCAGCACCACGTGGGCAGCATCCTGTGACCACTGACAGGTCTAGAAGATGACCAACTCAAACAGCAGCAATAGATGAGCGATCGTCTCTGACTTTACATCTACAAGGTAGATTAACTAGGTAGGAGTGTCTAATAGAGTGGACAGTTGAAGAACAGGGTGAAAAGGTATGTAGAGAAATAGATGGACTACAGTCAGTAAGTGGTAAGTGTAAGTAAGTGGAGCTGATAAAATGGACAGTGAGTATAGAAACAAGGAGGTGGTTTTAATGTTATGGCTGAACGGTGTATGAACATATGATAGCTGTGTGTATTATTTTTGAGTGCTGTGTCATTATTAAAGAGATTTATGGAATTTTTACTATTTTTAGTTTGTGTTTAAAGTTGTGAGATACTGAGTCCCTGTTTCTGGTAAAGTGTTTGAACATTTGGAGAAATTGTAAGTCTTATTGAGAGCTGGAGTGAGACAGTGTTAGTTAGTTACTGTGCTGGCTGTCTGACAGGTATATTTGTAAAAATGAAACAAGTTGGGCACAGACAATAGAAAACGGTGTTATATCTCCACTTTGTTGGAAGCATGAGTTGATCAGAAGCTTGCTTTTATTGCTTTGGCTCTGCTTTTATTGCTTTGGCTCTGCTTTTATTGCTTTGGTTGGCACACTCAAGGTCTTTTCTCTCCCTTTACCTTTTATCAAAGAGCATAAAATGATCAGTGCATTTCAAATAGCCAGAAACTGGCTTGGGTTTCTTGAGGCTGTGTACATCATACAAGCCTCACATTGTGTTCTTTGGAAACATTGTGTTCTTTGGAAACATTGTGTTCTTTCCACTTCCTTGTTTTTACACTCACTGTCCATTTTATCAGCTTTACTTACCATATAGAAGCACTTTGTAGTTCTACAGTTACTGACTGTAGTCCATCTGTTTCTTTGCATGCTTTGTTAGCCCCCTTACATGCTGTTCTTCAATGGTCAGGACTCTCCCAGGACCAGTACAGAGTAGGTATTATTTGGATGGTGGATCATTCTCAGCACTGCAGTGACACTGACATGGTGGTGGTGTGTTAGTGTGTGTTGTGCTGGTATGAGTGGATCAGACACAGCAGCGCTGCTGGAGTTTCACTGTCGGACCTCACTGCCTCTGCTGGACTGAGAATAGTCCACCAATCAAAAATATCCAGCCAACAGCACCCCGTGGGCAGCGTCCTGTGACCACTGATGAAGGTATAGAAGATGACCAACTCATGGAGTTGTGAAGTTAGGATCAGTTCCTTCACACTCTTTGAACACCAAATTGTCTGACAGAACAGTTCTGTCCTATTGTATATATTTAAAAATTGCTTTGAATTTTGTGCAGATATTTCATTATATATTATTATATATTAATTTTGCATTTAGCACATTTTTTAAAGGGAGCTTTTCTCTCTCTCTCTTCATCATCATATAATTCATTAGCAAAGCTTATTTGATTAATTGAAAGTACATTTTATGCCCGTGACAAGCTATGACAAAGCTATGTCAAATGCCATTTTTCATTTTCCATTAATTTTTATAACTGTTAAATGTGATTTGTTGATTTCCACATGCTTGCATACAAGAAAAATACAAACATAAATAATGACTTTAATTGCTCTGAAATAATGAGCTCATGGGGGAAAAAGCAGGGTTGCATTGCAAATGTAATCCTTACAACGAGGTAAATAAAAAAAAGGATGAGAACCCCTGCCTTAGGCTGAAGAACACATATTTTAATTCTATTGCATTTGCTCTGATTAGTGTTAGATTTAACATGTTAAGTTGTATTTTGATGTATTTGAAACTTCATATACATTTGCATTTAAATGTATATCAATGTAATATTAATGTAATTGATTTGGGAATTGCTTTATTTGGAATAGAGAGAAGAAAAAGTGTTCAGCTCTTGGCAAAAGCAAGTAAAAATTTTTTAAAGATTGCATGTTTAGTTACTATATTTAGTCATTTAAATTACATTAATCTGTAATGAAGCTTGAAGTGAAGTGCCAGATGTAACCTTTTTGCTGTGAAGACAATATAATAAAGCCAAGCACAGGAGGAAACAACTGAAAGGAAAATTACTAGTTAACAAAATGCTAATGTAATGGCTCACTAATTGCAGTATCATGTTCACCTGCAATGTCATTGGTGCCAACATGGGGCACAGATGCGCAGATGACTGTTGGTGTAAATTATTTTAATCAACAGCATCTCATTAACCCATCTGTGCAGGCCACCATCGGAAAGTGATGATGGCGTAGTGACACTACAAAACAGTACCAGAGTATAATACTACTTATAAAACGGATAGTTCCGGTCCTAAAATCTGATTGGCTGAGCCGCGTTCGAAGCCGTTGTAAAATCCCCGATAAACGCACACCTATGACCACCTCACATCATTCCATATTAATACGCCACTGAATAGAAAAAATTAATGTTATTTTCGCCCTCATGTTGCCTAGCAACACTGTTAACGAACTATTTTGCGTCGCGGAAGAATGCTTTATTGTAAGTTTATACACAATAAATACATTTATGAATTAAACATTGTTGTATTTATTATATTTTATGTTGACCGCCGTTTTATAAAAGCAATAAGCCACTCGAGACCGTGCATTACTGTTATGATTTTAGCACGGGGAAAGAAGTTTAAGTTAGTTATAGAACAGTAGGTACCATTGTTAATAGATTTGAATGAGATTTTCTGTTACACTATATGGTCACAAGTACAGTCAAGACGGAAAGTCTGCACACCCTTTTCACCTTTTCCATGTTTTATTACATTACAGACTCATTGTATAATAGATTGAGTTCTTTTTTTTAGCCTCAAACATCTACACACAATCACCAAAAATTACAAAGTGAAAACAGGATTTAGAAAATATGCAATTTTAATTTACTGTTAAAAATGGTTTATTCAGGGGTTATACTGTATATCTGTACACACTCTTAGTCTAATACTTGGTTGATGCACATTTGGCAGCAATTACAGCTTCACGGCATCTTGGGAAAGAAGCTTCGAGTTTGGCTCTCTTGTTTCTGGACATTTTTGCTCATTCCTCTTGGCATATCCTTGCAAGCTCCGTCAGGTTGGATGGGGAGCGTCAGTACACAGCCATTTTCAGCTCCTTCCACAGATGTTAGATTGGATTAAGGTCTGGGCTCTGTCTGAGCCACTCAAGGACATTCACAGACTTTCTCTGAAGCCACTCCTTTGTTCTCTTAGCTGTGTGCTTTGGGTCGTTGTCATGTTGGAGGGTAAACCTTCACCCCAGTCCTGAGGTCCAGAGCACTCTAGAGCAGATTTTCTTCAATGATCGCGTTGTACTTAGCTGCATTCATCTTTCCCTCTATCAGAATGCCCCAGTCCTGTTGCTGAAAAACATCCCCACATCATGATGCTGCCACCCCCATGCTTCACTGTATGGATGGCATTAGCCAGGTTATGAGCAGTGCCTGGTTTCCTCCAGTTGTGACGCTTGGTATTCAGGCCAAAAAGCTCAGTTTTGGTTTCATCCGACCAGAGAATCTTGTTTCTCATGGTTTGAGAGTCCTCTAGGTGCCTTTTGGCAAACTCCAAGTGCCTTTTAAAATGAACTCAATCTATTATAGAATGAGTCCGTAATGAAATAAAGGGTTTAGAAGGTGAAAGGGGTGTGCAGACTTTCCGGCTTGACTGTATTTGGACACCTGAACATGAGCTTGTTGGATGTCCCATTTCAAGATAAGATGATATTATTATATTAAAATAGACTTTGCTGGAACAAGACATGTTCTTCCCTTAACAGTTGCTGCAAAGTTGGAAGCATACAATTTCCTTCATATTATTAATTGTTTACATCTGTTAGCAATTGTCATGGCTGAAACACTTTAATTCAATAATCAGACAGGCTGTCTTCATACTTTCTACAGTGATTTAAACTGTAATCCCTAAACACAGCCATCTGGTCGCCACAAACTAAACACACAGCTTTACATCTGACTTAAATAAGTAAATACTTAGACATTCATGTCTTGTTAAAAACTCATACATTTTGTATCAATCACACTCACAGTTCTATTCACGTTACGGTGAAGCTGGATACACTCACAAACTAGAACTAGAAAAATAACAGTCCCTTCAAAATAAAAACTATGCTATTGTATTGCATGTATGGTATAGACTTATTTATGTCTTATTTCTAATTACCACTGACCTCATGCAGGCCGGTCAGAGACACTCAACGGGCCGGACAATGCTCAGGTGTGCTATAAGATGCAGGTAGCTCAGAGTGGTGCTGAGTCTTTGCTTTCTGCATGACCTAGATAGTAAGGTAGAAGACTGGTGGTGTGGCATACTTCTAAAATTTAAGAGTAAGCTATCTGTAAAAAAATAAATAAAATAAACAAATAAAAAATTTTTCCTTGATTTTTGCAAGTTCTCAAATGGATCATGGTCATCTGATTCCGCTACATTTTAGTTTCTTTTCTTTAGTTAGAATAGAGCGAGAAACATGAGACTGCAATTGTGTCATGGCATTGTGGTGGATTGAGTAGCTGGTTTGTCATGATCAGTTGAGGCACAGGCCTAGTGCTACAACCTAGCACTCTCTCCTCCCGCAGACTTGGCACGCTCACTTTTGTTTCCCGGCTTTAGTCGCTTAGTACTTACACTTGCTAAACCGCTCGTTAGTGCACATTGTAGAGTTCTGGTTCTCAACATTGTAAAGCATAAGTTTGAATCCTCCCTCCCTTTTTGTTTCTCATTTACTTCTTTTATAACTCACAGTTTTATGTTTTATGTGTTATTTTTTTAGGTATCTTTTATTCTTATTCTGTTCAGCCCCTGTTCTTGGTTCCAGAAACTCGATGGAGGGTCACCCTACCACATCCTTATTTGGATTTCTGACATTTGAAAATCTATGACCTTCTTCTGATATCTGTGCAGAGCTTTTTCATGCTTGTAGCTAAGACTAATTGGGGCATAAGACATTACATGAACCTTACTATTGAAAGGACACATACTGTATTAGTGCACCCTTAGTGCAGGTCCCAAGCCCAGATAAATAGGAGGGTTGCATCAGGAGAGGTATCTGGCATAAATTAATTGAAATTTGTTAAATTTATATGGGCACAGAGAAGTCACCATCTGTAGTAAATATTAATCACATCAAGACGGTACTAGGCTGTACAATGTTATTAAATGGCAATTTTACTATTTACATCACTAAATGTGTATTTTTTAATTTTATTTTACAGAATCTGTCATATTTTCAAATGCAATATATACATATACACACTAATTAGGCATAACATTATGACCACCTTCCTAATATTGTGTTGGTCCCCCTTTTGCTGCCGAAACAGCCCTGACCCGTCGAGGCATGGACTCCACTAGACCCCTGAAGGTGTGCTGTGGTATCTGGCACCAAGATGTTGGCAGCAGATCCTTTAACTCCTGTAAGTTGTGAAGTGGGGCCTCCAGGGATTGGACTTGTTTGTCCAGCACATCCCACAGATGCTAGATTGGATTGAGATCTGGGGAATTTGGAGGCCGAGTCAACACCTCAAACCATTCCTGAACCATTTTTGCTTTGTGGCAGGGTGCATTATCCTGCTGAAAGAGGCTTTATATGAATATATGAATATATTGGCAAAGCTATGTGTGTTCCATTAAATTAAATAAAGGAAAACAACAGTCCCAGCAATAATTTAAATCTTTATACTGCTATAACATGTAATGTATGCAATATTTGACTTCATGTGTAAAACTAAACAGACTAAACAGGACATGCCATTATTCATTTACATTAAAATAGTACAAACAATCTTTACGTTTATGCAGCACAATTCATATTGACGAAAAGCCTAAATAACCAATGTCAGCTCTTTTCATTTTAATTATTTTTCTAGCCCTAGGTGAGCTACGTATTTATCGAATGCACAAGTCCTTGTCCCAGACTTTGAATTAGCATGGCAGATTTGCTGGCTCTGCACCTTTGGAAAGATCTATAAAACCAAATTGTTTGATTTAGTTTTGTTGTGGGTTTCTTTTTTTAAAGGAAAATAAGACAAACCAGGGAACACAGCCAGAGGCCACTTTGGCTGGAAAGTCCTAATAGCATGAAGGTAATCCAGGACATGTTAGCCTGACGCTGAATAAAGATTAAAGTTATTAGCATTATGCTGGCAGGGAGTCCTGAATTTTGTATGCATTATATGCAAACTATGATATTAAATGGAGAAAATAAATACTGCATGTTCCTAAGCTTCGTTTCAACATCTGTCGAGAGCTACACTAGAGACCTGTTCTCTTCTGAGCACTGCAGATTCATTACTTTTCAAGCACAAATCATTTCTGTTGAAATTAGAGTCCCCACTGTCTCTCCAGCCTAAATACTCATGAATATTCAAACCATGCTAATATTGACTTTTCTCGTGTTGTTGAAAGTCTGTCCCTGAATTAAATTACAGTCTTTAGTATCCAGATAGCATGCTGCACAATACTAGGTTTCAGTTGCCTTGCATTATGAGTTGAATAATAATAATAATAATAATATAATTTTTTTTCTACCTTTTTCTCCTACTTTAGCGCATCCAATTTCTGCCCGTTAATCATCCTCTCACTATTGCTGGTCCCTGCTCCTGATTGAGGAGGACGAGGCTGCTCCACGCCCCCTCCGACACGTGCACAGCAATCGAACATCTTATTACCTACACTTGACGAGTGCAGTGCAGTACAGCGCTGTGTATGGAGAGCCACACCATCTACCGCACTCCTTTCCCATCTCTGTGCAGGCGCCACCAACCAGCCAGCAGAGGTCGTAATCGCACTAGTCTGAGAGAGAGTCCCCATCCGGCTTTATCCTACCCCTATCTGAACAACAGGCCAACCGTTGTTCATGTGGCTGCTCAGCCTCAGCCGGCAGGCAGAGCCGATATTCGATACGATGTATTCGAGATCTCAGCTCTGATAATAAATAATAACAAAACAAATAAAATAAATAAAACAATACTACTACAATACATAAATAAAATAAATAAAACAATACTACTACTAATAATAATAATACAACCCCAAATCAGAAAAAGTTGGGACAGTATGGAAAATGCAAATAAAATAAAAATGCAGTGTTCTTTACATTTACTTTAACTTTTTTGATTGCAGGCAATTTGAACCCAATATATTTCATGTTTTGTGTGGTCAACTTCATTTCATTTGTATATACCTCCAATTCTGCAAAAAAAGTTGGGATGGGGCAATTTAGGGCTAGTAATGAGGTGAAAAATCATGTGATTCCAAACAGGGAAGTGGTAGCTCAGTGGTTAAAGGTACTGGACTTGTAATCAGAAGGTTGCCGGTTCAAGCACCGCCACAACCAAGTTTCCACTGTTGTGTCAGCAGGTGATTGTAATCATGGTTTGGTACAAAAGCAGCATCCAGGAAAGGCTGAGTCTTTGATGAGCAAAGATGAACAGAGGATTTATTAGTTTGTCAACAAATGCATAAGAAAATGACTGAGATGTTTAAAAACAATGTTCCTCAAAGAAAGATCGGGATTTGCATATTTCTCCCTCTACAGTGCATAATATCATTACACGATTTAAGAAATCGGAAGGATTACACTATAATACTGAGTTACATGCACAAATGCCACTTAAAACTTTACAGTGCAAAAAAAGAAGTCTTATGTTAACCATGTCCAGAAGCGGCGTCGACTTCTCTGGGCTCTGAGGCATCTAGGATGGACCATTACAGTGGAAACGTGTATTGTGGTCAGATGAATCAGCATTCCAGGTCTTTTTTGGAAAAAATGGACACCGTATGCACCGGACCAAAGACGAAAAGGACCATCCAGACTGTTATCAGCAACAAGTCTAAAAGACAGGGTCTGTCATGGTATGGGGCTGTGTCAGTGCCCTTGGCAAAGGTAATTTACACTTCCGTGGTGGCAGCATTAATGCAGAAAAGTACATTGAGATCTAAGACAATGCAAAACCACATGCTGCACACATTTTAAAACAAAAAGTGCGACAACGACGACCCCGTACTGTTGCACATCTTCAAGGCGTGTTCGCAGGAAGAATGGGACAAAATAAAAGCTGAAACACTAAATCACTTGGTATCCTTGGTGCCAAAACGGCTTTTAAGTGTGGTAAAAAGGAATGGCAACATTACTAAGTGGTAAATGCTTTACCCAACTTTTTTTGGAATGTGCTGCAGGCCTGAAATGCAGGAATGGATGTTTATTAATAAATGAAATGAAGTTGAGCAGATAAAACATTAAATATCTCAGGTTCATCCTGTCTGTAATGAAATAAAAGTCAAAGTAAATGTAAGAAACTCTGTGTTGTTTTATTATTTGCATTTTCCATACTGTCCCAACTTTTTTTGATTTGGGGTTGTAATAATAATCATCATAATTTACCTCATCAATTACATAAAATATAAAGTAGATTTAGAAAGACTCTTTATTTTGCTGTTGACAAACTAAACAGATGTTTTAGATGGTTTTTAAAAATTCCAAATTAAAAGCTAAAATTTGTTGGGTTTCAAATTATGGACAGGTTTAATTATTTTTGAGATGGGTATAGAGCTCAGTTCTGAGAGGGTGTCCCATTGTTCCAGCAAACGCAACCTCTGCTGGCTTGTTTATGCCTACTTTACAGCCAGAAAAAAATAGAAGTGCTTACAATTAATCCATTTTGTTTAATTATTCACAAATCACTCTGCATTTAAGTATGCCTCTACAATGATTATGCAGATATCGTCACAAGACAAAATCAGCTTTTTTTTTTTCCTGTTTTTCCTTCTGTCACCACAGCAGTTGTTGATAAGCTAGCCACTTCATTTTAAATTTTGATTACAGAGCATATTGGGATATTTTTGTGTATGCTTGCTTATCTATTGCACTTTAGTTACAGTTTTGGCATCCACATTTATTTTACTCTGTTTGCTGGCAAGGATCATGCATTCACCTATATTGTTTAATATGACTGTACATCCATGAACTCAATGCAGATAAAAGAAAGCTATTATGATGAAAGGGTAAAAATTTCACTCTGTTATTATATAATATTAAAGTAATAACAGCTGCCTTTAAAACTAATTTTTTATACATTTCTATTTATGCTTTTTCTCCCTTTTAGCTCGTCCAATTTGCCCGATTGCGTCATGCTTCCTTTCCACCAATGCTGATCCCTGCTCTGATTGAGGAGAATGAAGCTAACCCACGCCCCCTCCGACACGTGGGCAGCATGCCGTATGCATCTTATCACCTACACTTTGACGAGTGCAGTGCAGCTCAGCACTGTGTACGGAGAGACACACCCTGACAGCACTCTTTTCTCATCTCTGTGCAGGTGCCATCAATCAGCCAGCAGAGGTCGTAATTGCATTAGTTATGAGAAAGAGACCCTATCTGGCTTGATCCCACCCATATCTGAACAACAGGCCAGTCGTTGTTCATGTGGCTGCTTAGCCTAGCCGGCAGGCAGAGCTGAGATTCGATACGATGTATTCTAGATCCCAGCTCTGGTTCCAGCGTGTGTTTTTACCGCTGCACCACCTGATCGGCCTTTAAAACTAATTTTAACATTATATTAATATGTTTATCAAATAAATCTTTTATTTTATTTATTTATTAGAATTTTAACGTCATGTTTTACACACTTTGGTTACATTCATGAAACGGTAGTTACTGGTTACACAAGATTCATCAGTTCACAAGTTTAATGTCAAACACAGTCATGGACAATTTTGTATCTTCAATTAACCTGACTGCACATCTTCAGACTGTGGGAGGAAACCCACACAGACATGGGGAGAACATGCAAACTTCACACAGAAAGGACCCGGACCGCCCCACCTGAGGATCAAACTCAGGACCTTATTGCTGTGAGGCGACAGTGCGACGTGCCGCCCCCTTCCAGTGCTTTCAGATATAAGGCTTAGAATGGGATATTTTTCATCTATACTTTTTATATTTAATTTGTCTGTGAAATTATTATGAGTATATTATATTTTAAAGTGGTAATCTGCAAATATTGCTACTTTCATTATTTGTTTAATCATTATTATTATTTTATGATAATAAAAGTGTTTAGTTATTTACTTTATTTTATCTTACTTTATTTAAAGGAGTGGATACATATATGTGTTTATTTTATTATTTATTTTATTTAGTTATTTAATAATTTATTTTTTAATAATTAAAAATTACAAACTTAAATTTATTTTTCATAAAAGTATTCAGATCTAAATTGCAAGTCCATCCTTTAATTATCCTTGTCTAATACTCAATTAGAGTCCACCTGCTGCAGTCCAAATTGATTGGGCACAGTTCTGGATAAAACAGGCACTGTACTAATACTATCCATATGAAATGTGGTGGCACATTATGCACTAGGTTGCTTCTCAGTTGTAGGGACAGAGACTAATAGGAATCAAGGGACAGATAAATATTGTCAAATAAGAAACATCCATGAAGTAAGTTCATCTAGAATGCACCCAAACACAGACTAGGGCAACAGGTTACCTTTCAACACAGCAATGACCTGAGGAGTACAGCTAAAACAACACTGAAATGTCTCTAAACCAGACTTAAACTGTAATGTAAAAAGCAGAGAGCAGTTCACAGAGGCTCACCAACTAATCTGTTGGAGCTCAAAAGGATCTATGACAAGAATTAAATAAATTGCTCAAATCTACTTGTGTAAAGCTTGTAGAGATGTAATTACTAAGACTTCTCAGGATGATGGACCAATCTCAGCACTAAAATAACTCTTTACTTTGAAATTACTTTTTTACTTTTGATCGCTCCTATAACTGTCCATTAAAGTTGTCCACTCAAAAAAGAGATCTTAAGTCTTAAGCTTATTGTCTAAAAACTGATGGTATTCATGGTTGGTAAAAAAAAAAAGCAGTCGGCAGCTGTACATGTCTGAGAAAATGTGTGCTAGCCTGTGGTTGTTGATAATCGGTGTAGGTTTTGTGAATGTGTAACGTATTTAGGGCTAGACTGGACAAGACAGGCGGATACACGCAGAGACATTTAATTTATTTTAAACAATAGACAAGAAACAAGACAGGGTTGAAGACAAGACACATTAACGAAGGACCTATGCTAAACACTAAGCTAAATGCTAATGCTAAAGCTAATCTAAACACAGGAAACATGAACCTAACTAAACCCTAAGCTAAGCTGCCATGAATCCTAAGCTAACAGAAACAAGACAAAATAAGGCATGAACAGTAACAAACAGACAATAGCATATAGATAGGAGCTAACAAACAGACGGGAGCCAACAGACAGTTGGGAGCTAACAGACAAACCAACCAGACAAACCACAATCCCTTGCAAAGGGCAAACCAACATGACATGAGTCCAATTCAAAATAGTCTTCAACCATCTTCCCCAAGCTGCCTTCTTAAATCCCCTGGTGCAGCTGTGGGTAATTAGCGAAAGACTAATCAAAAAAGGGGCGTGGCACCTACACACAGAACATGCTCCGGGAGCACAGAGAGGCCATAATAATAACAATAATAACATTTTTATTTCCCTTATTGTTTCTCCTAGGTATGGCATCATTATTTAGATGCCACACCCCATGAGAAAATCCCCAAACCTTCTTCAAACATCTGTTTGGATTTTTTTTTCCTTTATTAACATGTAGTTAATGCATGTAGGGAATCATGTTATTTAAACTTCGAAGTTGATTAAAGTCTGAATAATATGATGTACAGTCAGTAGATGGCACCTAAGCACACTACATGGTGCAGTCACTAGTTTAACTTCAGGAAAAATCTTTGTATAATTTGGCTTGGACAAATGACCACTCAATCAGACAGCCAAACTGTTTTCAAATCACATCATCCTCACTGTGGATGATGACAATCTTGGCTTGCAAACCACCTGCAACATTTGGTGAAGGTTCAGTGTTCAAGGTAGAGCTGTGTACTTCACTGTGACAAATTTCAACTCCTAGCCATGTACATACACTGATGAGGCAAAACATTATGACAACCCAGCAAATAAGCTGTCAAATGAGTTGTGGCCTGCTAAGGCAAGGCAAGGCAAGTTTATTTGTATAGCACCTTTCATACACAGTGGCAATTCAAAGTGCTTTACATAAGAAAAAAAATTTAATTAAAAGCATTAAAACATTCCTGAGATCTAAAACCTCAGAAAGACTTCTTGCAAAGGCATGTCTTATGGAATCCGGTGTCAGGTCATTACAATTTTCTGACCAGGTAACCTTGTTGCTACTGGTAATTGCTTCATTTTCCAGTTGTCCAGCCTGCCTGCCCTTTGTAGGTGCTTTCAATGGCTGACAGTGCTTATCATGGGCACTTTGACTGGCATGCAACTGCACAGCCCCATTCACAACCCAATTAGATCAGACTTTGTCCCATCACCAATAGTAAAGTAAGGATCCAGTCTCCAGTGTCCTCTGGCTTTGGCGGTGGAGTCTTTGCCACTGACACCCTATTGACCATTCTCTAATTAATAAAAGTGCAAAGGATAACTGATTTTTGTTCAAACAAAAAATACATCTAGAGGTTCATTCACCCAACAAAAATTGCCTATGGTGACACAGCACATATGCTAATTAGAGTTGCCTCCTAGGTCAGTCTACATATTATAGGCACAGTGTGAGGGACTTCTCTGAACCATTAAATAAAGTCACACAGCCAGAATCCTGTGGCACTTTTCTAGTCTAAGAAACATATCAAGAAAAGGTCAAGAAAGTAAGAAGGAGTGCATTAAACTGAAATTTTACTGACAGGTTGAACTCGTTTTTATGGTAATGCATCCCCTCCCATTATATTACTCTGACCTTCTGCAGTTCTGCCCTATGTTGAAATCTTCATTAAATACTGATTAACTGCTGCCAGAGCTACTTGCAGAGATTATGTCTCAGGACTGACCCCGGGTCAGCGTAATGCCAGGGTTTATAGCTTTTACAGTATTCATCTGCCAATAAAGTGAGATGCATTTCTCTTGCTACTGAAAGCCTCATGCTTTTCCTTCTGGCCATTTGGCATCAACTATCAACTGACAGGCACTTGGCCATATCTATTACTGATGAGCTCTGGGCCAGAGCCAGCTCACGATTCTCAGTACCAGTTACTGCAAGCCTATTTTTTTTTTAACAGGGCCATTAAGTGTGCGCACATAAGCATTTGTTTATTCAGGACACACTTCCTGTCATGCCAATTAGACTATATGATCTATACAGTTGGCTGAGATCTCACAGATTTCTGCAACATCATAAAAATAGTTTGATTCATTATATTTGCTGTTAAAAGCTAGATTCAATCATAGGTAGACTCCTAAATCCTAACCCTGACCATGGTAAGACAATTTGAAGCCTCAAAAGTTTTACGACACGACCACAATCCCAATCCCTGCTCCAATGGTGCATACACAATTTGTCCAGAATTATTACTAATTATTGAGGTCATGTGTTTCAGTCATATCCATTGCTAAAATTTGTTTAAAATAAAGTATTTAAACTAAATTATTTAATATATTTGTACAGTATCTATCTTCTATCTATCTATCTATCTATCTATCTATCTATCTATCTATCTATCTATCTATCTATCTATCTATCTATCTATCCATCCGTCCTCCATCCATCCATCCATCCATCCATCTATCATCTATCCATCCATCCATCCATCCATCCATCCATCCATCCATCTATCCATCCATCCATCCATCCATCCATCTATCATCCATCCATCCATCTATCATCCATCCATCCATCTATCATCCATCCATCCATCCATCCATCCATCTATCATTCATCCATCCATCCATCCATCCATCCATCTATTATCTATCTATCTATCTATCTATCTATCTATCTATCTATCTATCTATCTATCTATCTATCTATCTATCTATCTATCTATCATCCATCCATCCATCCATCCATCCATCCATCTATCCATCCATCCATCCATCCATCTATTCATCCATCCATCTATCCATCATCTATCCATCCATCCATCCATCTATCCATCCATCCATCCATCATCTATCTATCTATCTATCTATCTATCTATCTATCTATCTATCTATCTATCTATCTATCCATCCATCCATCCATCCATCCATCCATCCATCCATCCATCCATCTATTCATCCATCCATCTATCCATCATCTATCCATCCATCCATCCATCCATCATCTATCTATCTACAGTATCTATCTATCTATCTATCCATCCATCCATCCATCCATCCATCCATCCATCCATCCATCCATCCATCTATTCATCCATCCATCTATCCATCATCTATCCATCCATCCATCCATCCATCATCTATCTATCTACAGTATCTATCTATCTATCTATCCATCCATCCATCCATCCATCCATCCATCTATTCATCCATCCATCTATCCATCATCTATCCATCCATCCATCCATCCATCCATCCATCATCTATCTATCTACAGTATCTATCTATCTATCTATCCATCCATCCATCCATCCATCCATCCATCCATCTATCTATCTATCATCTATCCATCCATCTATCTATCTATCATCCATCCATCCATCCATCTATCATCCATCCATCCATCCATCCATCTATCATTCATCCATCCATCCATCCATATATCTATCTATCATCCATCTATCATCCATCCATCTATCCATTCATCCATCCATCTATCATTTATCCATCCATCCATCCATCCATCCATCCATCCATCCATCAATCCATCCATCCATCCATCTATCGAGCTTTTGGCAAAATTAATGCCCTTGGTTTTGAAATAGGATGTCCAACAAGCTTGTAATGCATTGCTGTAAAATAAAATAAATAAATAAATAATATTTATCCCTCCTACTTAACAAGTGCAAAATGAACACTCAATCAACAAACACAACACACTTAACAAAACGGTAACTTCACACAACCTCTACAAACTGCGCTATGCACTACATTACATCGAAAACATCTCACTGGACATAAACGCTTTTACAACAATTCAACCATTAATCCGTTTTTAGCCCATATTAATGTTTTGTCATGGGATACCGCATTTCCACGACCAATGACGTAAGCAAGGGAAACGTTTTTTGCCTTTCTATGACGGCAAGCCGGCCGCTCGCCACAGTATAAAACATATACATTTTGGCAAACATTTTCAATCTTTGTTTATTTCATTTATTATAAGTAACTGCCTCATCCTGGTCAAGACTGATGCAAGTATTTACACATACACAACTATTGCATGTTTTGGAAGGTAGGAGGAAATAAACAGACATGAGGAGAACACGCCTAACTCCTCACTGTGTCCAGATGCAAGGATAAAATCTTATTTATTTTAACAATGTAAGTTTGTATCTGATATTTTTATGAGCATAAGAATAGCTCTAAATTAAATAAACAGCTGAAACACAAAAAACAAAACACACCACAAATGGTCAGTGAGGCTGAGAACTGCTGTCTTAATTCTTTAGCACAAGCCACAAAGTGGTAAAGACACCAGTGTAACATTTTAATTAAATTAAATAAACTACTGTTTCGGACACTTAAGTTCTTACTTCTTGGTGAACTATCCTTTCTTCTACCATTACCATGTTTACACAGTTGACATTAGCCTGTATAGGTGAAATTAGAGAAGACAGTTGAGCATTCAAGCAAAAAAAGTAATTGTTTTTAAAGTGCTTAAATCTAAAAGTGTGCATCACAGTGGCTTAGAAAGAGAAGCATTAGATTAAATATTGTATATGTCTTAATTGGTGTTTAAGCCAATGTTGCTACTTTTCTTTGTTGTAAATATTGCATATTTTCATATTGCAAATTGTGAGATTATAACTCCAAGTGCATGTATATGTAAAAAATAATCAGCAATCTGGATTTTAGATTTAGTTAAAACTCTCAACCCCCAACACATTGCAATAGTACAGTCAAGCCGGAAAGTCTGCACACCCCTTTCACCTTCTCCACATTTTATTATGTTACAGACTCATTCTATAATAGATTGAGTTCATTTTTAGCCCAGAATGACAAAGTGAAAGCAGGTTTTTAGTCATTTGTGCTAATTTATTATAAATCAAAATGTAAAATATCATATGTACACAAGTGTGCACACCCTTTGATTTAACACCCAGTTCTTACTAGACCTGGCCGCCTGGCCAAACTGAGCTATCGGGAAAGATGGGCTTTGGCCAGGGAGGTGAGCAGGAACCTGCGGGTCACTCTGACAGAGCTCCAGTGTAGCCTTGTGGAGATGGGAGAACCTATCAGAAGATCAACCATCCAGGAAGCACTCCACAAATTACGCCTTTATGGTAAAGTAAAAGGCACATGACAGCCCTCTTGGAGTTTGCCAAAAGGCACCTAGAGGACTCTCAAACCATGAGAAACAAGATTCTCTGGTCTGATGAAACCAAAATTGAACTTTTTGGCCTGAATACTAGGCACCGCTCATCACCTGGCTAATGCCATCCCTACAGTGGAGCATGGCAGTGACAGCATCATGATGTGGGGATGTTTTTCAGCAGCGGGACCGGGGCAACTAGTCCTGATAGAGGGAAAGATGAATGCAGCTAAGTACACCAAGATCCTTGAAGAAAACCTGCTCCAGAGCGCTCTGGACCTCAGACTGGGGTAAAGGTTTACCTTCCAACGACCCAAAGCACATAGCTAAGAGAACAAAGGAGTGGCTTCAGAGAAAGTCTATGAATGTCCTTGAGCCCAGACCTGAATCAAATCGAACATCTGTGGAAGAAGCTGAAAATGGCTGTGTACTGACGCTCCCCATCCAACCTGACAGAGCTTGCAAGGATATGCCAAGAGGAATGTGCAAAAATGTCCAGAAACAAGTGTGCCAAGCTCGTAGCTTCTTTCCCAAGATGCCTTGAAGCTGTAATTGCTGCCAAAGGTGCATCAACCAAGTATTCGGCTAAGGGTTTACCATTAGTCAGTAAAATAAAATAGCATATTTTCTAAACCCTGTTTTCACTTCATAAGTACTGGTGATTGTGTGCAGATGTTTGAGGCAAAAAAAGAACTCAATCTATTATAGAATGAGTCTGTAACGTAATAAGACGTGGAGAAGGTGAAAGGAGTGTGCAGACCTTCCGACTTGACTGTATTTAGAGTTTATGAAGGCATACACTAACGTCTCATCATTATATACTGATACATTAGTAACACATATAGTATTACTGTATGTACAATATAGTAATTAACAATAATAATAATAATATGAAGTTTAAGTCATTTAGGTGGAATTGAGAATCAGTACTATTTTGATTCAATCCGTATTCATATCTAGTATTCATAGCCCTTCCATATAAATTCAATAGACAGTCATTATAATTAATCCTGGATGTACTTCAGGTAGAACTCCTTTAAAGAAACTTGCTGTATAGCCTTTAGATTTGATTGTAACCATGTTTAAAAAAGGCAAAAGTCTGTTTATTATAGCTTCTTTAACATATGCCTGAAATAAAGTCTTTAATAATGTAATTCTGTTAAACCTAATTGGTGTGGATTGAATAGTATTAAGGACATACAAGTGAAAGCCAATATATGTGCAAATTAGAGGCTATATAAATGCAAATCATTATATGACATAAAACATATAAGCTAAAACAGATCCTTGTAGGGTACTGTATTGCTCTTTCATGCTCTTAATGACTTGTTTGACTTGTGCAGACAAATTTGTAAACGTAAGATTAAAACATACCATAAAATGTAAAACGACAGAAAACAGAATGTGCAGGTACTTTTGTTGCAATGTTGTGCTATTAAAAACAATGAATCAGCCAGTAAATGCAAGACATGCAGGGTTACAATGACCCATCATATCTACACATGAGTGTACTCAATCTATCTATTTTTCTTTATATTGCTCAGGTAGATAACATTGTGAGGGGTGCACTGACACATACACCTCTGCTTAGCAAAGCAAGACCTATTATCACCGCACAAAGCTTCAACTTACACTAATTGGCAGCAGTTTGCCCTCCATAATGCTACATAATGCTACCTCTAACCATGTTTAGTCTCCAGAGATTAGAAGGAAGATCTGACTGGCTGGAAAATGATTCTGGAAATATTTGCTTCATCTGTTGGGTTGATTTATTATTAAATACAGTTGAGACGTACCCGCCAAGAAAAGGCGCTAAACACCATATGTCTGAAATTTCAACACATCTGGTAGAGATAGATTAGCAGTAGTGATGGATTCTTCCCCTCTTTCCCTTTGTCTTTCTCCCCACTCTGTCTTTTTTCTGTCCTTATCTGTCAGTGTGTTTGGTCACAGTAGGTGAACATTGTTCTATTTCACAGCTACACAGATTCCATGTTTTATAGATGAAGTATAGTGTTTTATTAAACACTTGAGAACAGAGTTTGTTTCAAATATACACAACTGCACACAGCTACTCGAAGTGGGGTGAGTGGCAGCTTTTCTGACTTGGTCTGTGTATTGTCAGAACAGAGCATAATTACTAACAAAAGAAAACTGGGTAAAACCACCTCTTTATTTACTGTTGAACATAATTTGTTAAGCAGTACATCCATATTACACTGGCACCAAAATGCCAACTTACTTGATAACTGCATTTCTATTCATTTTGACTGGTATGTTTACTAATAGGAAGTGGTGCAGTGGGTAGTGTCGTCTGCTCACAGCAAGAAGAACCTTAGTTCAGTTCCCCAGTCGAACGGCCACCCGTTGTCTGTGAGGCCATTTGAAGCTACTAGAAATTGCTATGTGTGTCTGCCCTGTGATGGATTGCCGACCTGTCTGGGGTGTTTCCTACCTCTTGCCCAGACCCATGTGACCCACCGACCAGGAAACATACACCGATAAGGCATAACATTATGACCACTGACAGGTGAAATGAATAACACTGATTATCTCTTCATCACGACACCTCTTAGTGGGTGGGATTTTATCCTCAAAGTTGATGTGTTAGAAGTAGGAACAATGGGCAAGCGTAAGGATTTACTAAGTTTGACAAGGGCCAAATTATGATGGCTAGACGACTGGGTCAGAGCATCTCCAAAACTGCAGCTTTTGTGGGGTGTTCCTGGTCTGCAGTGGTCAGTATCTATCAAAAGTGGTCCAAGGAAGGAACAGTGGTAAACCAGCGACAAGGTCATGGGTGGCCAAGGCTCATTGATGCATTTGGGGAGCGAAGGCTGGCCTGTTTTGGTCCGATCCAACAGACAAGCTACTGTAGCTCAAATTGCTGAAGAAGTTAATGCCAGAATACACAGTGTATTGCAGTTGCAGGGCTGTTTTTGCAGCAAATGGGTGACCAACACAATTTTAGGAAGGTAGTCATAATGTTATGCCTGATCAGTGGCTAGTTGTGGCCTAGAGGTTAAGGCCTAAGGGTTAAGGTAATGGACTAGTAATTCAAAGGCTGTTGGTTCAAGCCCCAATGCGGTTGCAACTGCACCAGCTACTCGATCCACCAGTGACCCAATTGCTTGCCACAGAAGCAGACAGGAGAACTCATCAAACTGGCAGTGAAAGCTGCCACAGCACCATCGGACAGCAGATCATACAGGAATGCCAGCAAAAAACAAACAGAGGAATGCGAAATGCTGCCACTGTTTACTGGCTGGGCTCCCAGAACAACAAAATGGTAGTAAGAGAGTCAGCGGGAGAAGGCAGGCACTGGTCAGCCCGCCAGTGAAACAGATAAGCAGACCAACAAACAAATGATTTAACCCAGAGCTGAGTCCCAAGCATGCTTTAAGTGTTTCCCACAGCTATAGTGAGACCTAAGCTACATAATGAGACACAGGGAAAGTGTACTTCTTTTTAACTTCAATGCCTCACCTTTGAAATGTCAGTTTTGTTAGACTGGTCTACAAAGCAGGGTTAATATCAATTGTTTTAAAACCAGTGCACACTACTGAATAACAAGGTTTTCTCTATTTAGGGAATAAAATTGTGATGTGGCTTTCAATGTCATTTTTTACACTTTGGTTACATTCATGACAGGACAGGTAGTTACTGGTCACACATGATTCATCAGTTGAAGTCCATTGTCATGCTGGACTACTCGGCCTGGAAATCAAAGGACCTTCAGGCTGTGAGGCAATGGTGCTACCCAGAGATGTTCACAAGTCACAAAATACGAGTCAAGTCACGAGTCAATATAATCTACACAAAACATATATTGAAAATGTAGTGTAGAAACAAATAATATGTAAATTCAACATCTTAAAACAACAGATTAGCAACTGTATTTTGTCGTTTTTCTTTCCTAGGTACCAGTTTAAAGCTTAAACTTATACGTTTTGTTTTCATTGGAAAACAAAAGCACGCGATAAATCAGGCAAAGTGGCCAAAATCCAAAACACAGCAAAAAAAATAATATAACCACTGCTTACCTTAGCTTATGTTCTTCCAAATGTTATACAATTTATAACCGTGTGTTGTCCCATTAGGAATTTAATCTATTAGTTTGTAAATGTGCATATAATTAAAAACCTCCAAACTTTTCCCGGTTGTAAAGTAAAACACGAACTCGTTAGAAAGTCAATCAAGCGTTTCATTGACACATCATCTGTGTGATGCTGGAAACTAAATAAATACAAATAACAGCATTTCTTACTAAAAATTTGGTGCTACCTACCAAACCATCAGTTGAGGTGTATAAGTGTAAGGAATAGACTGGGAGACAGTGAGATATAGATATGATAAGTGAGAGAGAAAGTGTGTCACATACCTTTAATCCTCAGACTCTCCGGCATTCCATCCTGCTGGAACAAAAACAGAGATGTCACATAGTAGAAGTGTTTCCAGACAGCTTGTCGATCGTTCTCTATCAAGTCACAATTGTGTAGTCTACACCTCAATGTGTCACACTCTTTTTAAGCTCCAGGGATATAAGCCTGTTTAGACATGATTGAGTCCCTGTGCTGTCATATTTAAAAATGCCTGCGGCAACAAAATTGAGAGACGTGAATATTAGAAATTCACATTAAATTTATAGCAAATATGATTAAAATTTGTTTATACATTTTTAATCTTTAAAACCAGCATGCTGTCTCAATGTATAATAATAATAATAATAATAATAATAATAATAATAATAGTAATAAAATAATAATAATAATAATAATAATAATAATATATTTTATTATTAGATAGATAAATGGATATTTTAATAATATTATTTTATTAATAATAATAATAATAATAATAATAATATTACTATTATTATTATACATTATTATGTGTATTATATACTGTATTATACTGTATACAAAAAATTAAATAATAATAAAATATTATTATACATTATTGTGTGTATTGTATACTGTAATATATACAGAAAAGAATAATATTAAAAATAATATAATTACCATTTTTATTATTAATAATATTAATATTATACATTATTATGTGTATTATGTACTGTATTATATACAGAAAATAATAATAATAATAAAATATTATTATTATACATTATTGTGTTTATTGTATACTGTAATATATACAGAAAAGAATAATAATACAAATAATAATAATAATATAATATTATTATTATACATTATTATGTGTATTATAAACCGTATTATATACAGAAAATAATAATGATACAAATAATAATAACATTATTATTATACATTAATGTGTGTGTTATATACTGTATTATATACATTAAAATATTATTATTATTATTATTATTATTATTGTTATTATAGGGACAGTGGTAGCCTAGTGGGTTATCAATCAAATATTGAGAGTTCGACTCTCAGCTGTGCCATGCTGCCACTGTTGGGCCCTCAAACAAGGCCCTTAACCCTTTCTGCTCCAGGGGCACTGTACAATGGCTGACCATGTGCTTTGACCCCAGCTTCCAAAAATTCAGCTAGGGTATGCAAAAAATAGAATTTTGTTGTACTGTACACCTGCATTCGTATATCCATGACAAATAAAGGTGTTTTTTTATTAATAATAATAATAATGATGATGATGATGATGATGATAATAATAATACAGAATGAGTACTGGCTGCTTTGAAATGCCCCTATAAATGTGTGAACATAAAGTGCCCTGCATTGGACTGGCACTCTGTCTAGGGTGTATTCTAGCCCTGTGGTAGTGCTTGAAATCAGGATGATGCAGAATGTGATTGTTACATAATAATACTCTTATTATACTCGTGTTATTGCGTTCTGACGTTACTGAACTGACCTACTTTTTTGTCAGTTTTAAGTCTCTGTTTTACACAGAAAAATAGAACGTATGCAAAAATGTCTTCAGGATCAGCTATTTAATATGTTTTAAAGAATTAGCTCATGAGTAATTGAACTTAATTACTTTGGGTAAGTTTGGATCTAGTATTATTAACTAAAAATAATATTACCTTACTGACAAGACTGTGTCAAATAAAATTCATTTATTAATGGAATCCAACATTAGTCATGTCTCATTTATTATGATGGACAGAATGCAAATGCTACATGTCTTTTTAAAGCAAGAGCAGTGTGGTCAAAGTATGTCTGTCAGAATTGTATTATTTTCAGCATCCAGTATGAGGGAGTAAAAAAAGCCCAATGACATCACTCCATTAAAACCATTCATCTGCCAACCATGAAGAGGCATGACAGTAGAATGAATATTTCATACCCTGACTGCTGGGGTTCATTTATTTTGGATTCGAGGTTCAGGGAACATGTAAAATAAAGAGGATTTGCTCTTTCTGATTCTGTCTTTTCTTTCTTCGTTGTAGACAAGCATAATGAACTTAATGCATAATGCAGGGAGCCTAGAGCTGCTAATAAAGCATCGTCGCTTTTAGAGAAAAAGAGAGAGAGAGAGAGAGAGAGAGAGAGAGAGAGAGAGAGAGAGAGTAGCCAGGAAATTGCTGTCTAAGAGCATGTCACATCAAGGACAAGATGACTAAGGGCTGTGAGATTGAAAAACTGATGCTGACTGATGATTAACCCCCCCCCCCCCCCCCCATCCATTGGCATCATTGCCTTAAATTATCTGAGAAATGTTGTAATTATTATTAATAGTAGTAGTAGTAATAGTTGTGCCTGTAATAGCAGATGAAATAACACTGATTATCTCTTCATCACGGCACCTGTTAGTGGGTTGGATATATTAGGCAGCAGGTGAACATTTTATCCTCAAAGTTGATGTTAGAAGCAGAAAAAAATGGGCAAGCGTAAGGATTTGAACGAGTTTGACGAGGGCCAAATTGTGATGGCTAGACGACTGGGTCAGAGCATCTCCAAAACTGCAGCTCTTGAAGGGTGTTCTATCAAAAGTGGTCAAAGGAAGGAACAGTGGTAAACCAGCGACAGGGTCATGGGAGGCCAAGGCTCATTGATGCACGTGGGGAGTGAAGGCTGGCCCGTGTGGTCCGATCCAACAGACGAGCTACTGTAACTCAAATTGCAGAAGAAGTTAATGCTGGTTCTGATAGAAAGGTGTCAGAATACACAGTGCATCACAGTTTGTTGTATGGGGCTGCATAGCTGCAGACCAGTCAAGGGTGCCCATGCTGACCCCTATCCACCGCAGAAAGCGCCAACAATGGGCACGTGAACATCAGAACTGGACCACAGAGCAATGAAAGAAGGTGGCCTGGTCTGATGAATCACGTTTTCTTTTACATCACGTGGATGGCCGGGTGCGTGTGCGTCGCTTACCTGGGGAACACATGGCACCAGGATGCATTATGGGAAGAAGGCAAGCTAGCAGAGGCAGTGTGACGCTTTAGGCAATGTCTGCTGGGAAACCTTGGGTCCTGCCATCCATGTGGATGTTACTTTGACACGAACTGCCTACCTAAGCATTGTTGCAGACCATGTACACCCTTTCATGGAAACGGGATTCTCTGAAGGCTGTGGCCTCTTTCAGCAGGATAATGCGTCCTGCCACAAAGCAAAAATGATTCAGGAATGGTTTGAGGAGCACAACAACGAGTCCAATCCATAGAGGCCCCACCTCACAACTTATAGAAGTTAAAAGATCTGCTGCTAATATCTTGGTGCCATATACCAGCACACCATCAGGGGTCTAGTGGGGTCCATGCCTCGATGGGTCAGGGCTGTTTTGGCAGCGAAAGGGGGACCAACACAATATTAGGAAGGTGGTCATAATGTTATGCCTTATCGGTGTATATTGGGTTCATACTGTCTGCAATGTTTGCCCAACAGAATCCTTAACCTCTTCAGACATGCATCATATGACTACAAAATATGTTTCAGCTCCATAACCAACAGAAATTAGATCATATTATATGCTGTGCCAGTGATTTCTTTGTCCTCTGTTTGTTCTCACTGTCCCTACTGATAAGACACCATTAGCAATCAAATGGCTTGTCACAAAAGCAACACCTTAATTACTCTTGATACTTTTGGTGTTTACTTATCTCTAAACCATATTTCATATCAGGTTAATAGCAGTTATAGTGCATTAATTCTTGTTCCTTTATGATCGTACAAATGAATAAATGTTTTGTTGTTGTTGTTGGAACAAGACTAAGCTCAGGTACTTTTCATAAACCCGAGTTTCTCTGGCTCTCTTTATGTGCTTCCATTACTAACTGGTAGACATCTCTTTATTGTTTGAGTGGCTTTATAGATGAGGTTGGGGATCAATAAATAAAGTCATTACTCAATAAAAAATTGTACTGGATTTAATCTGAGCTGAATAAAGCTCTGTATTGTTAAGCTTTTATACAGTAGACCCTTGAGTTACGAACGGTTTACCATACAAACATTTCGGGTTACGAACGATCTTTTTCACGAACAAGTTGACTCCGATCGTCTATCTCCCGCTCTCTCTCTCTCTCTCTCTCTCTCTCTCTCTCTCTTTATATATATATATATATATATACTGTATATATATATACAGTGTATCACAAAAGTGAGTACACCCCTCACATTTCTGCAGATATTTAAGTTTATCTTTTCATGGGACAACACTGACAAAATGACACTTTGACACAATGAAAAGTAGTCTGTGTGCAGCTTATATAACAGTGTAAATTTATTCTTCTCTCAAAATAACTCAATATACAGCCATTAATGTCTAAACCACCGGCAACAAAAGTGAGTACACCCCTTAGTGAAAGTTCCTGAAGTGTCAATATTTTGTGTGGCCACCATTATTTCCCAGAACTGCCTTAACTCTCCTGGGCATGGAGTTTACCCGAGCTTCACAGGTTGCCACTGGAATGCTTTTCCACTCCTCCATGACGACATCACGGAGCTGGCGGATATTCAAGACTTTGCGCTCCTCCACCTTCCGCTTGAGGATGCCCCAAAGATGTTCTATTGGGTTTAGGTCTGGAGACATGCTTGGCCAGTCCATCACCTTTACCCTCAGCCTCTTCAATAAAGCAGTGGTCGTCTTAGAGGTGTGTTTGGGGTCATTATCATGCTGGAACACTGCCCTGCGACCCAGTTTCCGGAGGGAGGGGATCATGCTCTGCTTCAGTATTTCACAGTACATATTGGAGTTCATGTGTCCCTCAATGAAATGTAACTCCCCAACACCTGCTGCACTCATGCAGCCCCAGACCATGGCATTCCCACCACCATGCTTGACTGTAGGCATGACACACTTATCTTTGTACTCCTCACCTGATTGCCGCCACACATGCTTGAGACCATCTGAACCAAACAAATTAATCTTGGTCTCATCAGACCATAGGACATGGTTCCAGTAATCCATGTCCTTTGTTGACATGTCTTCAGCAAACTGTTTGTGGGCTTTCTTGTGTAGAGACTTCAGAAGAGTCTTCCTTCTGGGGTGACAGCCATGCAGACCAATTTGATGTAGTGTGCGGCGTATGGTCTGAGCACTGACAGGCTGACCCCCCACCTTTTCAATCTCTGCAGCAATGCTGACAGCACTCCTGCGCCTATCGTTCAAAGACAGCAGTTGGATGTGACGCTGAGCACATGCACTCAGCTTCTTTGGACGACCAACGCGAGGTCTGTTCTGAGTGGACCCTGCTCTTTTAAAACGCTGGATGATCTTGGCCACTGTGCTGCAGCTCAGTTTCAGGGTGTTGGCAATCTTCTTGTAGCCTTGGCCATCTTCATGTAGCGCAACAATTCGTCTTTTAAGATCCTCAGAGAGTTCTTTGCCATGAGGTGCCATGTTGGAACTTTCAGTGACCAGTATGAGAGAGTGTGAGAGCTGTACTACTAAATTGAACACACCTGCTCACTATGCACACCTGAGACCTAGTAACACTAACAAATCACATGACATTTTGGAGGGAAAATGACAAGCAGTGCTCAATTTGGACATTTAGGGGTGTAGTCTCTTAGGGGTGTACTCACTTTTGTTGCCGGTGGTTTAGACATTAATGGCTGTATATTGAGTTATTTTGAGGGAAGAATAAATTTACACTGTTATATAAGCTGCACACAGACTACTTTTCATTGTGTCAAAGTGTCATTTTGTCAGTGTTGTCCCATGAAAAGATATACTTAAATATCTGCAGAAATGTGAGGGGTGTACTCACTTTTGTGATACACTGTATATATATATATATATATATATATATACGTATATATATATATATATACTGTATACAGTGAGCGAACATTCGGACAGCGGACAGTGTTTTTTTCCGGTGTTTTCTTTATATTTCGTAAAATTCTATATTAAAATGGCCAAAAAGAAGCTGCAGAGAAAGTGTTGTATAATTATTCCTGCCAGTAGCTGTCACTGTGTATCAGACAGCGGGTACAGTGAGTGAGAGAGAAGAAGGAAGTCCGCTGAGTAATTTCATGCAATTGCACCTACAAAATACAACACTATTAAAATAAAGGAAGAAATAATAGAGAAATATGAGAGTTATTGTTGTTTCTGGTAGATACATTTTATAAAAAAGGAAGAAAATGTATTATGATGTATGGTACAGCACACATACTGTACTGAAATGTGATGTGTGTGTTTTTATGTACAGTACTACTGTGTGACATTAGAAAGCTTAGGTAAGGGGGTGGTTTGGGAGGATTAATTCTATTTACATTATTTCTTATGGGAAAAATAGGTTTAACTAACGAACATTTTGACTTAAGAACAGCCCTTCTGAACCAATTAAATTTGTAAGTCAAGGGTCTACTGTACTTGCTTTTGTTGGAGGCTCATGAGGTCACAGCTCACTTTATTCTTAAATTGAAGCTACAGAGACCATCATTTGCAGGAAAAAAAAGTTTGTAAAAGATGGAAATGGAATTCTTTCATGTGCTTCCAACTTAACAACACAATGTCAGACTCTGTTGGACACTCGAGTCTTATAATTCTAAAGTTTTATTTTCATTTTCATTTCAATATAATTTTGAGAACTTTCATTACCTGTAATATTACATTACTCAGGCAACAGTGGCATTTCCAGTGTTTGGGCAAAGGTCAAGATGGCGTTAATTAACTTTTTTGTGGTGGGTGAATTACAAAAAAAACCCACAAAATATAAAAAAATACTCGTGTTCTAAATTGGCAAAACATATGTAAAGCCATAACTGGCCTGATTTAGCTGTCACAGACAAAATCACTCCACGTTTTGACCAAGTACAAGATTGGAAAATGATACAATGTCACGTCACAACCTTTATGCTGAGGGCTTGTTCTCGCTACACCATTTTGCACGTCTGCAAGTCTTGAAAGTGCTAACTGATGATGAGACATGACAGTGTAATCACAGGTCTGTTATTAAAGAATTTATTTCATTATCTGACACTGAGTACACATTACAGTGATTCGTGTTATATAAAACCAGACAACATATTTGTGAAAAGTATCATAGTGTGGGACAAGTAATGATACAGGACCACAGTGTAAATCTGTTTTATCCTGGGGATCTAAGACTATATGCCACTCCAGCTGTTAAAGTGTCTACGGTAGATTTGTTCTAAATATACAATATACATACACCGACCAGGCATAACATGATGACCACTGACAGGTAAAGTGAATAACACTGATTATCTCTTCATCACAGCACCTGTTAGTAGGTAGGATATATTAGGCAGCAAGTGAACATTTTATCCTCAAAGTTGATGTGTTAGAAGCAGGAAAAATGGTAAGTGTAAGGTTTTGAGCGAGTTTGACAAGGGCCAAATTGTGATGGCTAGACGACTGGATCAGAGCTGCAGCTCTTGTGGGGTGTTCCTGGTCTGCAGTGGTCAGTCTCTATCAAAAGTGGTCCAAGGAAGGAACAGTGGTAAACCGGCGACAGGGTCATGGGAGGCCAAGGCTCATTGATGCACAAGGGGAGCGAAGGCTGGCCCGTGTGGTCCGATCCAACAGACGAGCTACTGTAGCTCAGATTGCTGAAGAAGTTAATGCTGGTTCTGATAGAAAGGTGTGAGAATACACAGTGCATCACAGTTTGTTGCGTATGGGGCTGCATAGCCACAGACCAGTCAGTTAGGAAGGTGGTCAAAATGTTATGCCTGTTTGGTGTAGGTTTAATATTACTTTATTTGTTGACAAGTTTGTAGTTGTAAACAAACTAGACCTTATTTTTGGTTAATTTTTTGAGTGCATCAGGTTCAACCGTGTTGATGAGATTTTTTAAATACTATTTAAATACTACTCAACACTATTTAAATACTATTTAAATACTATTCAACACTATTTAAAAATTATCTATCTATCTATCTATCTATCTATCTATCTATCTATCTATCTATCTATCTATCTATCTATCTATCTATCTATCTATCTATCTATCTATCTATCTATCTAAATCTAAAAGGAATACATCCCCTCCTAGAACTCACTGTTGATGTACAGTTAGAGTCTTGAGTCTTTTTTATAAACAATGTGTGCTTATCTTTCTTGAGTCTTTTTTTCAGAGCAAACTTTCTGATCACAGGACGCCGCTGTTGGCTTTATATTTTTGGTTGGAGCACTTCTGCTTCCATCATCAACTAAAAATACCAACAAAACTGCTGCACCGGATTCACTGGACAATTATTCACAGCTGGGGATTCAACCCCTGGATCCCAATGGTAGTGGGCTAGCATAATCAACCAAGCCACTTGAGCACCAGCACTGACATTTCTATGTGTATTTTCAGGTACAAAAAATTTACACATATATAAAGAGTATAAATGAATAATGAAAACATAATATTTTTGTGGTTCTCCTTTCCCTTGCTTTTTCCTTTTCTTGTGGGTATGAAAGATCCACCAATTTGCTTTATTCTATTTATAATGTCCACAGCAGTGATTCATCAGGCAAAATGTTAATTATCTGACAGGCCTAATCAGCTAAAACCAGACAGTCAGTGAGAAACTGATGAAGTACTTTGTGCCTCTAGGACACTCTCAGAACATTGTTCTTTGTTTCACTTTCTCTTTAGTATGAGTATGTGTCCCCTAAAGGCAACACCTACGGGCTTTGTTTCATTTACCGGCATGGCTATGATAAACTGTGATGGCTCGTGCTGGCAGCCCGCAACAGTAGCTTAGTCAGAGTTCAATTGTTTAATCTATTACATAATGTCATTTGGCTGCAATGAATAGTAGAAGAGGAGTATGGGAAACCTGTTAGAAAAACAAAAAGCCTGTCTCGAGCTCTGATTGTGTGTGATTGGATGAGCACAGAAAAGCAGATCTCCCTGCTGTTGGAGTCTGTCAAAAAATTAGAGCTCATAACAGTGCTTTTACAACATTGTACATTTAATTTTATTTATGTATTTATATATTTTTCAGACTACTTTGCTAATCTGCAGATATATACATTGTTGTGGAATCAGAAGTTCTGATCAATGAAAATTGCCTACATTCCCTTGGTATATAGCGAATTCAATACAATTGTACTATACTTGTGACCCTTCAGAACCCTACTGGGGTACAAGTGTTTGTCATAGGGTGGTCAGCTTCTTTTAAAAGAGGTGCTAGGTTTAATCCAGCACCTCTTATATTAATCATGGAAAGGAAATATCTAAAGGACCAATATAATCAAACTTAAAAACTAAGTTAATAAAACCAAACCAAAGCCACAGCCTAAAACAAGACTGAAAGATAGACTTAGACCTTGCAGAAACACCTTACAGATCACCAGGAAACAGGGAAACAAAGGAACAGACTTTAGATGAAACAAAAAACACTTGGTTGCAACTCTGCCAGCTACTCAGTTCACCAGACGAACAAAACAAGAATGCAAAGTAGCAGCAGTTAAAGCGCTCAGAAGGTGGCCATACCACCCAACACTACCGTAAACACACTAAGCAGTAAAAATGGAATACACATGGGTGCAATAATTAGTATGCACTTTATTATAATAAGTTTAAGCACTTATTTCTCTACTATGTAGTAGTATAATTATTAATATTAAGATCAGCATGCCTGATCTGAAGTGACCTGAATCTCGTTGTATGTTGTACAATGACAATGAAGATTATTCTATTCTATTCTAAACAGAAAGCCAAACCACTATCAGTTACTGATTGAGCTCCTGGAAACACGAGCTGAAAAATGCTAGCAAGATAGTCAGCCAAAGAGACTGTCTGTAAAAGTTACTTGTCACTGTCATAGAATGCACCCTTCCTATTACAACATTGTTGCCCAGCTAATGCTATTCTATTATAAACACTGTTGTGAAGCAGCAAAAACAGCTCAGATGTATTGTAGCGAAAAGAACAGAACTGCTAAGTGCTGAAGATCATAGCTCATAAAAATCCATCCTGAGCTGCAACACTCACCATTAAGTTCTAAACTGCTTCTTAAAGCTGTGTTAGTACAACTATTTATTGAAAGCTTTGTAGTTTATGTTCAAGTAGCCAAGCAGTCTAGGATGACAATGTGCATTGCCAAGCATTGATTGTAGTGGTACAAAGCACACTCCTCTTAAACAAAAAAATACAAAATTGATTTTAGAGTGGTCAATCATGCTTGGTTATCCTGCATTATTCCACAATATTCCACTGTGATGAAATGTAGGTTAGGCTGGTTCCTAACAAGCCCAGTCATTACCGTAACCCCATCCATAAACTTTCCAAAAGGGTATTTTTAAATATGGACTGCATGCCAAGCCTTATCATTAAACGTTAGTGCCTCACTAATATTCTTGTGACTGGGAAGCAAATCTGTACAATCATGTTTCACAATCCAAAACACAGCCTTTCCAGAAGAATAATTGCTTTATGGTGCCAATTTCTCAATCATATTACTAACACTGCTGTAGTGTAGTGCTAAAATCCATACTTGATTATCCGAGGTAATTTGAGTTGCACATTAAATGACTATATAATAGTTACCAACTTGGAAGTGTAAGAACTAGCACTAATGTGACACATTAAGCCACCCTCTGATATTTACTGAACTGCTCTTTATGCAAAATGACTAAGCAGAATGACATGCTTAGAGGAGGGTGCTAAATTCACCTTCTGTACACATAAGCTCAGCACATTTACCACAGCATTCTATGATCAGTCTGGAGCTAATCATTTTAGTGGCTAGAATAATGCATGCTCTTTTTGAAAAAAGTGGTACCTTGTAACTCGGCATCCCCTAAACTCAAAATCTTTAAAACTTGACAGACTTTGTGGGAAATTTGTACACTTAAACTCGACACTTAAATGTAAAGTAAAATGTCATTAAAGTGCGACTATGAGACGAATCTGCACTTGTGTGGAATAACCATCAAATCCACTCCAACAGCATCCACATGTATCACTTGTTTCACTTTTAAACTTGTGTTATAGCTCGGGGTTCTGAAAAATTGTAAGAATCAGCTTTTCTGAGAGAGTCTAAAACGCTTAACGTTTAAAAAAGCTTAATATGACTCAATGTATTAAAAGAACGACACAGGAACACTAAACCTCTCTTAATTATTACTGCTCATAAGTTCTCTCCACTAATGAAATTCCTCGCTTGTTGTTTTAGTACAATAAGTCACATTAAGCTTTGTGCATCCACACACTCCCAAGGAAATAATGACACAGCCAGCACAAAAGTGATTTTGTCGCTTAACATGTGAATTACTGAGCTTGCTAAGGTCAAGCATCTCCACAATTAAGAAGTGTAAGGAAACAATAAAGAAGTAAAAGCAAAGACCAGGTTTAATTGTATTTTTATATTGATTTCAATTGTATTTCAGTGTTTTTATATTATATTTGTGTTATTTTCAGTGTAAAAGTGTCAAAAACAACCCCATTATTTTACATTAGCCTAAAATATATGCAGTTCCACTGGACCATGGACACATTAAAAGGTTTCCCATACATCCTTATGGGGAAAAATACCTTGGAACTCAATGCCTTTAAAACTCAGCGCCACTCCCACAACCAATTTGACGTCAAGTTTCAAGGTACCACTGTATAAGAAGTTTGGTCAAAGTGTATAAACACCTGACAATGATCTTGTTGGATATTCCATTCCCAAACCACAGGCATATATGTGGATTTGCCCCTTTTTCGTCAGTCTTCAAGAAAGGCTTTTCACAATATATTGTACAGTGTATCACAAAAGTGAGTACATCCCTCACATTTCTGCAAATATTTCATTATATCTTTTCATGGGACAACACTATAGACATGAAACTTGGATATAACTTAGAGTAGTCAGTGTACAGCTTGTATAGCAGTGTAGATTTACTGTCTTCTGAAAATAACTCAACACACAGCCATTAATGTCTAAATAGCTGTCAACATAAGTGAGTACACCCCACAGTGAACATGTCCAAATTGTGCCCAAAGTGTCAATATTTTGTGTGACCACCATTATTATCCAGCACTGCCTTAACCCTCCTGGGCATGGAATTCACCAGAGCTGCACAGGTTGCTACTGGAATCCTCTTCCACTCCTCCATGATGACATCATGGAGCTGGTGGATGTTAGACACCTTGAACTCCTCCACCTTCCACTTGAGGATGCGCCACAGGTGCTCAATTGGGTTTAGTCCATCACCTTTACCTTCACCTTCCTCAGCAAGGCAGTTGTCATCTTGGAGGTTGTGTTTGGGGTCGTTATCCTGTTGGAAAACTGCCATGAGGCCCAGTTTTCGAAGGGAGGGGATCATGCTCTGTTTCAGAATGTCACAGTACATGTTGGAATTCATGTTTCCCTCAATGAACTGCAGCTCCCCAGTGCCAGCAACACTCATGGAGCCCAAGACCATGATGCTACCACCACCATGCTTGACTGTAGGCAAGATACAGTTGTCTTGGTACTTCTCACCAGGGCGCCGCCACACATGCTGGACACCATCTGAGCCAAACAAGTTTATCTTGGTCTCGTCAGACCACAGGGCATTCCAGTAATCCATGTTCTTGGACTGCTTGTCTTCAGCAAACTGTTTGCGGGCTTTCTTGTGCGTCAGCTTCCTTCTGGGATGACGACCATGCAGACCGAGTTGATGCAGTGTGCGGCGTATGGTCTGAGCACTGACAGGCTGACCTCCCACGTCTTCAACCTCTGCAGCAATGCTGGCAGCACTCATGTGTCTATTTTTTAAAGCCAACCTCTGGATATGACGCCGAACACGTGGACTCAACTTCTTTGGTCGACCCTGGCGAAGCCTGTTCCGAGTGGAACCTGTTCTGGAAAACCGCTGTATGACCTTGGCCACCATGCTGTAGCTCAGTTTCAGGGTGTTAGCAATCTTCTTATAGCCTAGGCCATCTTTGTGGAGAGCAACAATTCTATTTCTCACATCCTCAGAGAGTTCTTTGCCATGAGGTGCCATGTTGAATATCCAGTGGCCAGTATGAGAGAATTGTACCCAAAACACCAAATTTAACAGCCCTGCTCCCCATTTACACCTGGGACCTTGACACATGACACCAGGGAGGGACAACGACACATTTGGGCACAATTTGGACATGTTCACTGTGGGGTGTACTCACTTATGTTGCCAGCTATTTAGACATTAATGGCTGTGTGTTGAGTTATTTTCAGAAGACAGTAAATCTACACTGCTATACAAGCTGTACACTGACTACTCTAAGTTATATCCAAGTTTCATGTCTATAGTGTTGTCCCATGAAAAGATATAATGAAATATTTGCAGAAATGTGAGGGGTGTACTCACTTTTGTGATACACTGTATATTATGATGTCTTATTAAATATTGGTTTGTAATTAACTGTGGTTGAGGTTTGTGGTTGAGGTCTGGGCACTGTGAAGACCACTGGGATTCTTGCAAAATATGTATTTGTGGACAGCGGCTCAGTCATGTTAGGGTCTTCTTCAAACTGCTGTCATAAAGTTAGAGGCAACAAATGTAAATTATTTTATAATTGATGTCATATTCATTGTTATCAATGGACGAGGCTCAAACACCTGAGCTCCATAATCAGGAAGGGTGTCAACATACCTTTGGCCATGTGGATTATCTGGTATTATATGGGTACCCTACCTTTTTAAAAAAAAAAGTGATGTATAATCTCATATACAGTGTATCACAAAAGTGAGTACACCCCTCACATTTCTGCAAATATTTCATTATATCTTTTCATGGGACAACACTATAGACATGAAACTTGGATATAACTTAGAGTAGTCAGTGTACAGCTTGTATAGCAGTGTAGATTTACTGTCTTCTGAAAATAACTCAACACACAGCCATTAATGTCTAAATAGCTGGCAACATAAGTGAGTACACCCCACAGTGAACATGTCCAAATTGTGCCCAAATGTGTCGTTGTCCCTCCCTGGTTTCATGTGTTAAGGTCCCAGGTGTAAATGGGGAGCAGGGCTGTTAAATTTGGTGTTTTGGGTACAATTCTCTCATACTGGCCACTGGATATTCAACATGGCACCTCATGGCAAAGAACTCTCTGAGGATGTGAGAAATAGAATTGTTGCTCTCCACAAAGATGGCCTAGGCTATAAGAAGATTGCTAACACCCTGAAACTGAGCTACAGCATGGTGGCCAAGGTCATACAGCGGTTTTCCAGGACAGGTTCCACTCGGAACAGGCTTCGCCAGGGTCGACCAAAGAAGTTGAGTCCACGTGTTCGGCGTCATATCCAGAGGTTGGCTTTAAAAAATAGACACATGAGTGCTGCCAGCATTGCTGCAGAGGTTGAAGACGTGGGAGGTCAGCCTGTCAGTGCTCAGACCGTACGCCGCACACTGCATCAACTCGGTCTGCATGGTCGTCATCCCAGAAGGAAGCTGACGCACAAGAAAGCCCGCAAACAGTTTGCTGAAGACAAGCAGTCCAAGAACATGGATTACTGGAATGCCCTGTGGTCTGACGAGACCAAGATAAACTTGTTTGGCTCAGATGGTGTCCAGCATGTGTGGCGGCGCCCTGGTGAGAAGTACCAAGACAACTGTATCTTGCCTACAGTCAAGCATGGTGGTGGGAGCATCATGGTCTTGGGCTGCATGAGTGTTGCTGGCACTGGGGAGCTGCAGTTCATTGAGGGAAACATGAATTCCAACATGTACTGTGACATTCTGAAACAGAGCATGATCCCCTCCCTTCGAAAACTGGGCCTCATGGCAGTTTTCCAACAGGATAACGACCCCAAACACAACCTCCAAGATGACAACTGCCTTGCTGAGGAAGCTGACGGTAAAGGTAATGGACTAAACCCAATTGAGCACCTGTGGCGCATCCTCAAGTGGAAGGTGGAGGAGTTCAAGGTGTCTAACATCCACCAGCTCCGTGATGTCATCATGGAGGAGTGGAAGAGGATTCCAGTAGCAACCTGTGCAGCTCTGGTGAATTCCATGCCCAGGAGGGTTAAGGCAGTGCTGGATAATAATGGTGGTCACACAAAATATTGACACTTTGGGCACAATTTGGACATGTTCACTGTGGGGTGTACTCACTTATGTTGCCAGCCATTTAGACATTAATGGCTGTGTGTTGAGTTATTTTCAGAAGACAGTAAATCTACACTGCTATACAAGTTGTACACTGACTACTCTAAGTTATATCCAAGTTTTATTTCTATAGTGTTGTCCCATGAAAAGATATAATAAAATATTTGCAGAAATGTGAGGGGTGTACTCACTTTTGTGATACACTGTATATACTTTGTTTGGTACACTTAATTGGGCTGTTCAATAAATCCTTTGCTAAAAATCAAAACAAGCCTGATGCAGTGTTCACTTTTTCAGTAATTAGTGTCATATCTGGTAATTCTCAGCTCAGATTTTAAAGGAGGCTTAATGAAAAAGGAAAGATCAATACCTTGTGACGGAATCTAACAAGCGGTCGATTGGCCGAAGAATCGAGCGTATCTGAGCTGGGACGAGCCTCCGACACGATGATGCTGCTAAAAAGCAGGGTAGCCACCAAGTACCATCCGGAGCCTCCCATTGGCCCTGTCCTGTTAAAAAAAACAAAAATGCAAGCAAATAAATGAACACATCAAGGCTGGCATGACTTTAGCCCTGGGTTTAAAAGCTATTTAGCTACAGATAGTACATCAGAGTAAAAGTGACTGACATGATGTACCAATCTGCAGTGGATTTTATCTAATGCTGTCAATAAAAAATAACAAATAAGTC
This sequence comes from Trichomycterus rosablanca, assembly GCF_030014385.1. Lineage (NCBI taxonomy): Eukaryota > Metazoa > Chordata > Actinopteri > Siluriformes > Trichomycteridae > Trichomycterus > Trichomycterus rosablanca. The sequence goes on from NC_085995.1 coordinate 28,862,532, forward strand.
ACACATGAGATTAAATCTCAATCCTGGTAATTAAGAGAATGGAGGCATGATGAGATAAACCAAGACAAATGAGTGAAACATCACAGCGATTACCGGCACGACATAAATTAGGTTGTGCTCTCTGGCTGCATGATTTATATTCTGACTGTACTGAATACACTGAGTACTGAGTCACAGGGGACAAATGATAAAGTGTAATTTAAAAGTTTATACAGCCCTGGTAAATTTACATATTTTGTGTATGTTTTAAGCAAAAAATAAGTTAACACATCATGGTCTGTACTTTTAAATCCACACTTGTTATTTAGCTTGATTTAACACATTGTAAATAGTGTAAAAATTAAGGCATATTTAATATTTTATGTATTATTACATGTATATATTTTTTCCCTTAAAGATTGCTCAGGTAAAACACGCTAGCACACCAGAGCTGGGATTTCAAATACATCGTATCGACTCTCAGCTCTGCCATGCGGCTGGGCGGCTGCATGAACATTATTTGGCTGTTATTTATAGGGTAGGATGAGCCGGATAGAGACTCCTCATAACTGAGCAAATTACGACCTCTGCTGGCTGGTTGGTAGCGTCTGCACAGAGTTGAGGAATAATGCGTTGATCAGGATGTGGCTCTCCGAGCACAAAGCTGATCGCCTCATGCAGGTGAAAAGATGGCTACTGCACACATGTGTTACAATCTCGCTCTCCTCAATCGGGGCGGGGGTCAGCTCCAGTGGAGAAGAAGCATAACACAATTAGATAAAAATTGGATGTGGTAAAATCAGGAGAAAAAAGGAGAAAATGCATAAAAATAAATAAATTAAAAAAAAGATTTGACAAAGGGTGTCCAATCTTTTGCAAAAGACTACAGTTACAGATATAAAACATTTATTTGCTGTCTGATTGGATTGACAGGAGGTAAAGAAAATGATACAAATAAATATAGAGCGTACAAATAGCAGCAGCATTTTATCAGCATCATTTTGCCAAATAGACAGATCAAATTCTTATAATGGAAGAAACTCTGGGTGCACTTTCAAGCACTTTATCACATAGTAGTGTAGTAGTGTAATAACATGTCTGTCGGGTACATTATCTGCTTGTTGTTCTTACAAACACCATTTCCAGACAGTTAGGACGTTTTGTAAAACGCAATAGAAAGAAGAATCTGTGATTTGTTAGTTCTCTTGAATCTTTATTCAACTGATAAAAGTAAATTAAAAAAGATCCAATGTTTTCACTGATCAACTTCATTGTATTTTGTAAAAATAAACACACAATTAGATTTGTTTTGCCAGCAGCACACTCCACAAAAGTTGGGACAGGGCGAAATAAGTATAATAACTTTATAAAATATTTAAGTTGCAGCATTCCACAAAAGGCAAATGAATTGGTAACAGGTAAGAAAATCAAGATTGGGTATAAAAGGAGGATCCACCAAAGACTTTACAAACAAAGATGGGTCTCAACCTACAACCTTTGTGCCAAACTTGTTGAGAGAATTGTTAATCAGTTCAAAAATAACACTTTCCAATGCAAGACTGCAAACAATTTAGTAATTTACCATCTACTGTTCATAATATTTAGAAAATATTCAGGAAATATGGAGAGATCTTAGTCTTAGTGTGTAGAGCTGGAAACCACTGTTAAATATGCATGGATGTGCATGTTAGTGTGATAAATACTATAACGACTATTTTTCTATCGATTAATCTATAGACTGCTTTATCAATTAGTCGATTAATCTAAACCAGGGGTGTCAAACTCATTTTCACCGAGGGCCACATCAGCATTATGGTGGCCCTCAAAGGGCCGATTGTAACGTATCCTGCTGTGATTGCAGTCACATTGCTGTTTTTCTTGGAGGCTGAATTCTGCATTTATATTGTTCTACTTTACCACAGACACGGCCTCATAACACAAGAGACGCACCGGTTTCTCTTCCTGAAGCACAAACTTGTTTTAATTTTCATTAAATTTCCTCCTTATGCTTCATTTTCTTAATTATCTTTTTGTACATTTTAGGATCATGTGTAAATATGTGTAACATCATCTACATCATCAGCCTGCATTTTGAAAGATGCAGTTTATTTATTTATTAGATTTTACAGTGTATTTTTAAGACAATCATTCTGCCCTCACTAGTAGTTTATCCCCCTTTCCCAGCTAGACAGACAGACAGACAGACAGACAGCTCCCTTCAGAATACAGTCGGTTTATTTGCTTCCCAGCTGTGTGCATCAAAATGAAGTAAAAATACAAACAATAAAAACAATAAAGAACTTAATACAGTAAAAGCACACAGCTGTAGTCAAGTGTTACATCTGGTACAATATGAGATTTAACCAAACGTAAAATAACGAGTTAGCATTTTGTGTAAAGATACTAATTGCTATAGTAACGTAACAACAGTATTTAATTACGGTAAATTTGTAACTAAAACGCTGTGATATACTCACTAAACATTTACTAACAACTGAGAATATAAACGCCACTACTTACAGACAATGCTTGGGTATTATATTGCAATATAATTATTTGTATTTATTTATTATTGTTTACATTACTACCCGCGTTCTTTTGCCGTAAAAGTCACATGGCTTCTTAGCGAAGGGTAAAGTTAGTTGCCATGACTACGATGTCACGTTGTCTCTTAAAGGCGCAGGAGCGCATTAAATTATAAGCGCGTCTCTGTAACGACTCGAACATCACAACAATCATACAGTCGTTAAACCTCTCGCGGGCCGGATCAAATGACGCGGCGGGCCGGATCTGGCCCGCGGGCCGTGAGTTTGACACCCCTGATCTAAACGATTAATTTTCCGCCAAAATATTTAATTCAGAATCTCATTTAAGCTTCTTTTATTTTAACAACAAACTGTATGGCATGATAATATGGCACAAAATTAAATGTACACAGGGTTTATGTCTATATTATCAAATTTTTTAAGTGCTCCATATTAAACAAAGTGCAACATGTGTTCATGGCATTCCGTACACTAAGCAAAGTACTTAAACTTATAGCAGAAATAGTTAGAGGTAGGCACGTCTCATTAAGTCCAACGTACAGTGACGACAGAATGAGCCCAGATTCTGACCTACACATTCACCGTCGCCGCGGCAACAGCAAAAATCGCGAGCCCAACGCAGCAAAGTGCGCGGCGGTCTAACTGAACTCGCTACGAAATACGGTATTCCAAGATCTCCGCGATTAAGAAGCTTAATAGAACAATATAGAAGTAAAAGTTTTGCCGTGTGTATATGTAAGAGTGAATATTTGTGTATACTTATTGACTATTAGTGTATATTTGTGTATACTTATTAAGTGTATAATTGTGTATACTTGTTGACTATGAGTATATGTTTATGTGTACTTATTAAGTGTGAGTGTATATTTGTGTATACTTATTGACTATTAGTGTATATGTGTATACTTATTAAGTGTATATTTGTGTATACTTATTGACCATGAGTATATGTTTATCTGCACTTATTAAGTGTGAGTGTATTTTTGTGTATACTTATTGACTGTGAGTATATGTTTATCTGCACTTATTAAGTGTGAGTGTATATTTGTGTATACTTATTGACTATGAGTATATGTTTATGTGTACTTATTAAGTGTGAGTGTATATTTGTGTATACCTACTGACTATTAGTGTATATTTGTGTATACTTATTGACCATGAGTATATGTTTATCTGCACTTATTAAGTGTGAGTGTATTTTTGTGTATACTTATTGACTGTGAGTATATGTTTATCTGCACTTATTAAGTGTGAGTGTATATTTGTGTATACTTATTGACTGTGAGTATATGTTTATCTGCACTTATTAAGTGTGAGTGTATATTTGTGTATACTTATTGACTATGAGTATATGTTTATGTGTACTTATTAAGTGTGAGTGTATATTTGTGTATACCTACTGACTATTAGTGTATATTTGTGTATACTTATTGACTGTGAGTGTATATTTGTATGTGAGTGTATATTTGTGTATACTTATTGACTGTGAGTATGTGTTTGTATGTGAGTGTATATTTGTTTATACTTATTGACTGTGAGTGTATATTTGTATGTGAGTATATATTTGTGTATACTTATTGACTTGTGAGTGTATATTTGTATGTGAGTGTATATTTGTGTATACTTATTGACTGTGAGTGTTTATTTGTATTTGTGAGTGTATATTTGTGTATACTTATTGACTGTGAGTGTATATTTGTGTATACTTATTGACTGTGAGTGTATATTTGTATGTGAGTGTATATTTGTGTATACTTATTGACTATTAGTGTATATTTGTATGTGAGTGTATATTTGTGTATACTTATTGACTGTGAGTATATGTTTGTATGTGAGTGTATATTTGTTTATACTTATTGACTGTGAGTGTATATTTGTATGTGAGTGTATATTTGTTTATACTTATTGACTGTGAGTGTATATTTGTATGTGAGTATATATTTGTGTATACTTATTGACTTGTGAGTGTATATTTGTATGTGAGTGTATATTTGTGTATACTTATTGACTGTGAGTGTATATTTGTATTTGTGAGTGTATATTTGTGTATACTTATTGACTGTGAGTGTATATTTGTGTATACTTATTGACTGTGAGTGTATATTTGTATGTGAGTGTATATTTGTATGTGAGTATATATTTGTGTATACTTATTGACTTGTGAGTGTATATTTGTATGTGAGTGTATATTTGTGTATACTTATTGACTGTGAGTGTATATTTGTATGTGAGTGTATATTTGTGTATACTTATTGACTGTGAGTATATGTTTGTATGTGAGTGTATATTTGTTTATACTTATTGACTGTGAGTGTATATTTGTATGTGAGTGTATATTTGTTTATACTTATTGACTGTGAGTGTATATTTGTATGTGAGTATATATTTGTGTATACTTATTGACTGTGAGTGTATATTTGTATTTGTGAGTGTATATTTGTGTATACTTATTGACTGTGAGTGTATATTTGTGTATACTTATTGACTGTGAGTGTATATTTCTATTTGTGAGTGTATATTTGTGTATACTTATTGACTGTGAGTATATATTTGTGTGCTTATTAAGTGTGTGTTGATTCTCACATGAATAAAAAATGTGAAAAACTCCAACTTTGACCAGAACTCACAGATTATATAACTCTATAATGACATTTGTTTATATATATGCTGTATTTTCTTATTTGCAAATCGTAAAATCAGCACTTGGCTCAAAAAGCACTGGCGCTAAGCAGAACATCGTTCTGTACCCCGCAGGTGTATCAGATGTTTAATAGCTTTGGTTTCTAGGATAGCAGAGTTTGCTTTATTATGTGCTGACCCACTGTTCAATATGCATGACTGTCTCAAAGTTCTTTCCACCTTCACAGTACCGCCTGTTTTGTGTTTATTGCTTTCATACACTGAATCATAACTCACATGACCTGTGTGTATTTTAAGCATCCACCCATGGTGAACTAAGCACAACAAAGCATGACTGATGATACACAACAGTGTAAAAAAGTATCTGTTCTCTTCCCAGCTAGCTCTCGTCAGTGCATATTTGTCACACAAAAGGAAGAACACTTAGAAGAATGGCGATTCTATCCCTGAGGTGTTCACAGATCATAAAATACAAGTCCAAATCAAGTCATGAGTCTTTAGGCTAGACTTCAGGTAAAGTCATGAATAAATAATAATCAGTTCCTCAACAAATGTGTGTGTGTATTTCTCCTACTACTGTGCATAACATGAGAACTGTGCACTCGAACAGCACTACATCAAAAACCGTCATTCATCAATAGCTGATATATATGTTCTGAACAAAACAGGTTTCAGGATGTAGCCAACTATATCACCCCCAGTTTAAGGATGAAGGATTCCTAAAAAAGTGAATCCAGCCAAGAAAGAGGTTCTCAGTTTACATAGGCACATATATATATATATATATATATATATATATAGAGAGAGAGAGAGAGAGAGAGAGAGAGAGAGAGAGAGAGAGAGAGAGAGAGAGAGAGAGAGAGAGAGAGAGAGAGAGAGAGAGAGAGAGAGAGAGAGAGAGAGAGAGAGAGAGAGAGAGAGAGAGAGAGAGAGAGAGAGAGAGAGAGAGTGCTCAGGTGGCACAGCGGTAAAACACACTAGCACACCAGAGCTGACATTTTAAACTTGTCGGTTCGAAACTCATCTCTGCCATCCGGCAGGCTGAGCGCCTACACGAACAACGATTGGCTGTTGTTCAAGGGGGTGCTGAACGGGACCTCATAACTAATGCAGTTACAACCTCTGCTGGCTAATTGATGGTGCCTGCACAGAGACGAGGGATAATGGGGATCAGGGTGTGGCTCTCCATACACAAAGCTGATCCGCATAAAAACTCGCCTCGTGCAGGTGAAAAGATGCAGTCGGCTACTGCACACATGTCGGGGAAGCGTGTGTCAATCTCGGCTTTCCTCAACCAGGTTGAGGATCAACACCAGTAGAGAGGAAGGAAATGGGCAAGTGTTATTATTTGAGCGACTTTGACAAGGGCCAAATTGTGATGGGTCAGAGCATCTCCAAAACTGCAGCTCTTGTGGGGTGTTCCTGGTCTGCAGTGGTCAGTATCTATCAAAAGTGGTCCAAGGAAGGAACAGTGGTAAACCGGCGACAGGGTCATGGGCGGCCAAGGCTTATTGATGCACGTGGGGAGCGAGGGCTGGCCCGTGTGGTCCGATCCAACAGATGAGTTGTAGCTCAAATTGCTGAAGAAGTTAATGCTGGTTCTGATAGAAAGGTGTCAGAATACACAGTGCATCTCAGTTTGTTGTCATAATGTTATGCTTGATCGGTGTATAAATGGGATTAATACAACTATGGTGGTTTGGGAACCAAAACAGGGCAACCATCAATCTACAGTACAAATCACACTTGAAGCAAATCACCAGAAAAAAAGACATGGTCACAAATGCATGGTCTTTACCAATTACTTCAGTGATTGCTCAGCATTTTGCAGGATCCTGTAAAAATATCACCAATTAGCATCTGCCAGACAGGGCAAGATATGCCAATAAAACCATTCCATGTGCAAGGACGACCTTTTGAGTGCTAGTTAATTAGGTACTCTGAAGACAATAGGTTGCTCTGAAAGCATTTGTCTTCAAGACCACTCTAATCCAACACATAAATAGGAGTGTTTACAGTTTAAAGCACACCAGATGGCTACACTTTATTCACAGAGTACAAACTGAGCACAATGAACAAAACGTACAAAAAGGGTGCATAGTGGCTCTTAGATAGGCAACACTACACATTGGTTGAAACAGCAAGTCAATAAAACACTCGCTAAACACGCAAGCATCAACTTACATTAAACTGCTGCAATGTCCACCTCCACTACCAGTCTTCTTCAGAATCAGGACAATTCGGATGTTAACACAGGTAAACTCCAAAGAAAAAAGTCGATCAGTGCTCTCGTTCATATGAGCTTGGAAAAATCAATGCACTTTTAAAATGACTTTAGTTATGTGATATATAATATAAAGTGCTGTCACAAAGTCACTGGGTACCACCCTAGCTCACCCATCTCTTGTCTATCTAGAAGCAGTTACCCTGATAACATTTAACAAATAAATAAATAATAAAATAATAATAATAATAAATAGGGTCTAAATGGAGTCAGTGTTCATGATAACACAATGTGAGACTAAATGGATATAAAGGAGGTTAGCAATAAGGACATCACCACTTTAATCCAAAATGGACAGTGGTAGCTCAGTGGTTAAGGTACTGTACTAGTAATCTGAAGGTTGCCGGTTCAAGCCCCACCACTACCAGGTTGCCACTGTTGGGCCCCTGAGCAAGGCCCTTAACCCTCAGTTGCTCAATAACTGTGTTCACTCATAATTGTAAGTCGCTTTGGATAAAAGCGTCTACTAAATGCCGAAAACGTAAATGTAAACATCACTATTCACCAGGTGAAGCATCAGTGCTTGTCTAATAAAAAAAAAATCTTTAAACATTTTGGTATTGTGTTTTAAGGAGGGCCAATGAGGGTATGAAAAAATAAAATACAATAAATAATAATAAGCATGTAATAAGAGCAGTGTGTTAATGTGAGACTGTTTCTCACATTAAGACAGGACATGAACAACTTGCTCTTACTAAGGGGAACAATAAATTAGCTATTAGAATTCTGAGAAATATAAGTTTATTTGAGAATAAATTATATATAAACCGATCAGCCATTACATCAAAACCACCTCTTGTTTCTACACACACTGTCCATTTTATCAGCTCCACTTACCATATAGAATCACTTTGTAGTTCTACAATTACTGACTGTGGTCCATCTGTTTCTCTGCACGCTTTGTTAGCCCCCTTTCATGCTGTTCTTCAATGGTCAGGACTCTCCCAGGACCACTACAGAGCAGGTATTATTTAGGTGGTGGATCATTCTCAGCACTGCAGTGACACTGACATGGTGGTGGTGTGTTAGTGTGTGTTGTGCTGGTATGAGTGGATAAGACACAGCAGTGCTGCTGGAGTTTTTAAACACCTCACTGTCACTGCTGGACTGAGAATAGTCCACCAACCAAAAACATATCCAGCCAACAGCACCCCGTTGGCAGCGTCCTGTGACCACTGATGAAGGTCTAGAAGATGACCAACTCAAACAGCAGCAATAGATGAGCGATCGTCTCTGACTTTACATCTACAAGGTGGACCAACTAGGTAGAAGTGCCTAATAGAGTGGACAATGAGTGGACATGGTATTTAAAAACTCCAGCAGTGCTTCTGTCTGACCCACTCACACCAGCACAACAGCACACTAACACACCACCACCATGTCAGTGTCACTGCAGTGCTGAGAATGATCCACCACCTAAATAATACCTGCTCTGTGGTGATCATGTGGGGGTCCTGACCATTGAAGAACAGGGTGAAAGCAGGCTAAAAAGGTATGTAGAGAAACAGATGGACCACAGTCAGTACTTGTAGAACTACAAAGTGCTTCTATATGGTAAGTGGAGCTGATAAGATGGACAATGAGTGTAGAAACAAGGAGGTGGTTTTAATGTTATGGCTGATCAGTGTATATATATTAATTTAATAGTAATTACATCACATGAAGTTTGCATCATACTGGCTGAAACAAAAAAAAAGAATTTTACTTTAAAAGAGCAAATTTCTGACTTTAATAGACATGGTGAGTCGTGAAAAGGATGAGTTAAGGACTGAAACTAGCAGTATGCCTGATTTAAAGCATTCTACAAGAAAAGTGGACTAAAATCTATCCACAGCAATAAAAAGACTAATATAAAATTATAAATGGGGCTTTGCAGTCAAATTTAACAACAGAAGTAATCAGAAATTCCATTTTTAACCACTGTGCATGTAGTACCAATTTACTCCGCCATTGCATGCATTTTTCCGTATCAGTGAATAGCTGAATTAATTTTTAATGATGGTTTGAATGAGAGATCATGTTTGAAGGCTTTGTTTTGTTTGTATGTACTTGTAAACAGGCTGCATTAATACAGCTGTATGTGACTCATCTTTTACACTGCTGATGCTCAGACAGGCAGAACTGCAGCAAAACATGATCAAGGTGTTTAAACAGAAAGCTCCAGGTATTGGTCCATGTTTAGAATTCTGTCAGTATGTTTTTGACTATCACAGCGGATAAAGCAAGAGAGAATGAGCAAGAGTGGGAGAGTGGTGAGAGGATGGGTGGAAGGTCAGGAACGCAGACACAGTTTAAAAGCTATTACTCTGACTACAGGAACAGTCATCATTACTACCTTATGCACATAAATCGGTCATGGCATGCTTAAGGCATTGACATTTAAATGAGATGTATCTGTCACTCAAAGTGATAATACAGTAGTGGTATCCCACCAGGCCTTGCTGCTGCAGGCAAAAAACTCTCTCTCTCATCCTATGCACAAAAAAAGTATGTATACATGAAATCATTCCGATTACAAAGTTATTATAAGTGCTGATTTATAATAGCATAAAAGAACTGTCAATACAGGCACTCAGGTGGCGCAGCGATAAAACACGCTAGCACACCAGAGCTGACATTTCAAACTCGTCGGTTTAAATCTCAGCTTTGGCATCCGGCAGGCTGGGCGCCAACATGAACCATGATTGGCGGACGGGGATTTCTCATAACTGATGCAATTACGGCCTCTGCTGGCTGATTGATGGTGCCTGCACAGAGACGAGGGATAATGCATTGATCAGGGTGTGTCTTTCCGTACACAAAGCTGATACACATATGAACTCGCTTTGTGCAGGTGAAAAAATGCAGTCGGCTACTGCACAAGTGTCGGAGGGGGCGTGTGTCAGTTTCGCTCTCCTCAATCAGGGTGGAGATCAACATCAGCAGAGAGGAAGCATAATGCAGTTGGGCAATTGGATATGCTAAAAGTCAGGAGATAAAGGGGAGATAATGCATAAAACAAAATAATAATAATAATAAATAAATAAATAACTGGCAATACGAATTTTGGGACAGTAGAAAAATTTTAATAAAAAAACATCAATTATATTCAAATCCTATTCGATCTGTAATCAAATGAAAGGGTATCAAGCCATGATATTTGTCACCCACGCTAGGAGTCGTAGCCCTTTGTGCTGCCTAATTTGGCCGGCAGATGGGGCACAGTCATGCACTCAGTGATTGTCATTCCTCTTAATGACAGTCACTTTTGTCTCATGAGTGTTGAATCGCTTTGAAGTGGAAGGGCCGTTATTTATCATGCCTTCTTTCTGTCCTCTTCGCCAGCTTCTTGCATGGCACATCTGCTATCTCTGAAACTGCGATGCTGTATCGCTTGATCTTTTCCAGTTATTGGCTGGCATGGGAGACTAGCATTCTTTATCTATTTCAGGGAGCTCAACCCCTGTTACCTATTTACTTGTTTACCTGTAGCAAAGTTCTGGTGCTAAACAGGTGCTTTTTTTTTTTGCTTTTTTTTACCCCTTTTTCTCCCCCTTTTTTTAGCGCATCCAATTGTTCAATTAGCATCGTGCTTCCTCTCTGTCTATGCCGAACCCTGCCCTGACGGAGGTTATTGAAGCTAACCCGTATCCCCTCCGAAACACGAGCAGCAGCCAGATGCATCTTTGCCACCCACACATTGACGAGTTTGGCGCCACCTAGCGTTGCATGCGGAGAGACACACCCTAAGGGCACCCTCTCCCATCTCTGTGTAAGCGCCTCCAATCAGCCGGCAGAGAACGCAATCGCATTCTGACAGAGAGAGACCCACATCCGGTTCTTTGTCCCACCCCCCACATGAGCAACCGGCAAATCGTTGCTCATATAGCCACTCAGCTTCGAACCGGTAAAGCAAGGCTGGATTCGATACCACGCTTCTCAGAATCCAGCCCTGGTTGCAGCGCGTTTCTTTTTACCGCTGCGCCACCTGAGCGGCTAAACAGGTGCTTTTGATAAATCCACACACTTCCCAGTCTTACACTTATATGAAAATAAAACAAAGCAAAGTAAAACACTACCACAGCTGGATGGACAAGAAAAAGCCGTATTTGGTCATGATGCATAAATAGCTATAGCTTTAAGTCCATTCATTCATATTAAGTTTAATGTAGGCGTTCTAAAATAATGATATAAAATATACATAAACTACTATACTGTACATAACTAACACTGTAACATGACTTCATAAATCCTCATTATTTTGAGCTATTTTAGAATTACGCTGAGGACTTCTTTGAGCCTGTATAAACAAAACTTGTTTAACTGCTCCCTTTAGACTAGAATACAGAAAGTGGATAATTGGTCTAATATGGTACTTCAGGCACAAGCTTCAGGCCCCAAGAACATCTGTACAAATTATTGTCCATGAGTACATATAGAAGAGTGAGGGTTGCACTGTGGCTTGGTGGGTAGCACTGTTGTCTCACAGCAAGAAGGTCTTGAGTTTGAATCCCAGGTGGAGCGGTCCGGGTCCTTTCTGTTTGGAGTTTGCATGTTCTCCCTTTACCTGTGTGGGTTTCCTCCCACAGTCTAAAGACATTCAAGTGAGGTGAATTGGAGATACAAAATTGTCCATGACTGTGTTTGACATTAAAGACTTGAACTGATAAATTTTGTGTAACGAGTAACTACCTGTCCTGTCATAAGTGTTACCAAAGTGTTACAATTCTAATAAATAAATATAGAAGAGCATAAAACCAGGATTGTTATGAATTAGAAGCTGGTGTCACTGTCCACGGTTAAGCATATTACATCAACATGGGCTTAAAGGTTTCGGCTCAAGACAAAAGCTCCTTCTCCATCATCAGCATCCTAAATCCTGACTTTAGTTTGCTGCAGAGCAAATACAATCAGAAAACAGTGGAGCAGGGGCTTCTAAGCACAATATAAGCTTGCTTGGCTGTGAGAAGTACGAGGGCTCTTTAAAAAGTTTCAGCACTTTTTAAACTCTATTTATTAAGAATTTTAAAAACAAATTAAATAACTTTTCTACAGCCACCTTCTGATGCATTTTCCCAGCGTCGTACCAACTTTTTAATGCCATTAGCAAAAAATGTTTTTGATTAAGCATGTAGCCACTGATGCACCGCTGCTTTCACATCATCATCACAAGAAAATCTTCTTCCCCTTAAAGCTTCTTTGAGCGGTCCAAAAAGGTGGAAATCAGATGGCGTTAAATCCGGACTATAAGCTCGACCAATTACTACTCCTCCCGCCCTCACTGTTTTCAATCAAAATATAAGTGCGAAGACCCTTTGAAGATCCCTTGTATCACCTTTGAGCAGCTTGTAATTTATGGCAGACCTGTTGTGTGTGTGTCATAATAGATCTAACCATCCAGAAATAACAGTAATAAAAAATACTCTCAGCATATTTTATTAATAATATTATGGACAATTGGTTGTACAGATTATCTTGGGACCTAAAGTCACTTAGAAATGGCTTTAACAGTTCTAACTAGTGAGCAGTGAGAATACAAGATCTACTCTTAATGATCAGAGCTTTATCCATTTATGTATTCATTACTTTGATAGTTTGTTATTGTCATTTGTCATATATATGGCTGATTAGCTATAACATTAAAACCACCTCCTTGTTTCTACACTCACTGTCCATTTTATCAGCTCCACTAACCATTTAGAAGCACTTTGAAGTTCTACAATTACTGACTGTAGTCCATCTGTTTCTCTGCATACTTTTTTTTACCTGCTTTCACCCTGTTCTTCAATGGACAGGACCCCCATAGGACAACTACAGAGCATGTATTATTTAGGTGGTGGATCATTTTCAGCACTGCAGTGACAATGACATGGTGGTGGTGTGTTAGTGTGTGTTGTGCTGGTATGAGTGGATCAGACACAGCAGTGCTGCTGGAGTTTTTAAATACTGTGTCCACTCACTGTCCACTCTATTAGACACTCCTACCTAGCTAGTCCACCCTGTAGATGTAAAGTCAGAGACTATCGCTCATCTATTGCTGCTGTTTGAGTTGGTCATCTTCTAGACCTTCATCAGAGGTCAGAGGATGCTGCCCACGGGGCGCTGTTAGCTAGATAATTTTGATTGGTGGACTATTCTCAGTCCAGCAGTGACAGTGAGATGTTTAAAAACTCCATCAGTTTTGCTGTGTCTTATCCACTCATACCAGCACAACACACACTAACACACCACCACCATGTCAGTGTCACCGCAGTGCTGAGAATGACCCACCACCCAAATAATACCTGTAGTGGTCCTGTGGGGGTCCTGACCATTGAAGAACAGCATGAAAGGGGGCTAACAAAGCATGCAGAGAAACAGATGGACTACAGTCAGTAATTGTAGAACTACAAAGTGCTCCTATATGGTAAGTGGAGCTGATAAAATGGACACTGAGTGTAGAAACAAAGAGGTGGTTTTAATGTTATGGCTGATCAGTGTGTATATATATATATATATATATATATATATATACAGTATATATATACATGAAAGAACTTTAATTTGTGTGTATTACTTTAATTCAGTCAGGAGAAGTATAGCTGTAGAGATCAGGGACAGAAGGCTTAATAAATAATCAGTGGATCTGAACGTATCTGATTTAATGTATTATGCACTCCAGTACTTTGGACTCTCCATGAACCATTTTAGGACTACGTTTATATAAGATTGATAGACCTACTTAGACACCAAGGTCACCATGTGTTCTGCTACCCAGACAGTATGACCACCATTAGTATTGATTTTGGCTGTAAATTTTTACTGTGGAGACGGTTTAAGGTCTGTTGATGTAAAAAAGTAATGCTTTTTAAATCAAAAGCTGCTCTTTATGCTTGACAAAGTAACTGACTCACCACTCACATTAACTTGATGAGTAACATAATGCTGCTATTAAATTTGGGCTTTTCAGTGTTGAAACCAACAGTAAATGGTTGCAATAAATCAGCTGCTATAAAGAAATGAGTGTAACCATCTGGTGTGTGACATTATCATTTATTTACTCTCTAAATCTTTTCAAAGTTAAGTGAAGTATGATTAAGAAACACTACCAGGACCAGACAAGTCTGTAAATAAATTTCTGGAAATATATTTGTCACCCATTTTTGACTGGTCCCATATTAGCTGTTGTCTCAGTGAACCTGGTCAACATACCAGACTTTTTCCCAGTTTTAAAGCGGGGTAACCTTCCTGGGCTTAGGACCGGCACTAATTGTGCACTGACAAGTGCACCTCT